>NC_051412.1:3731375-3731579 GCF_015228065.2 Penaeus monodon
AGAGGTAGTTCTAGTACAGACATAGCTAAGGAACAAAGGTTTCAGAGGAAAAGTACACAACTGCAAGAAAAAGGGAATACAGAATTAGTAAGGAGTAAGAATACTGAAAAAGTAGGACTAGACAAAGCTAGGAAAAGGCAAAGGGGAAAAGGCGAAGTAAAGAAATTTTATAAGTCAGAAAGAAACAAAGAGGGGGAGTATGAA
>NC_051412.1:3731765-3731924 GCF_015228065.2 Penaeus monodon
CCTGGAAGCCTCACACAGTTCATATTCATATTAATAGATGAAACCCTGATGCCTATTGAAGATCCTATAGCAAAGAAGAGAAAGGATTCTAAAGGGTTAAGAGGATCTAAGTTTGCATTTCAACATGGCTTTTTCCTCTCGAGAGTAAGCTTTAAAAGT
>NC_051412.1:3732266-3732434 GCF_015228065.2 Penaeus monodon
TCAGGATTAAGAGAGTACAAAAAACAAAAACCTTTTTGTTTCTCATATTTTCTCTTTCCCTTTTAAGCGTGAGAGAATCTAGAAATCGTCAGATATCGTCGAACAATTTTCGGGAAGAAGCTTCGATCTTCAAGCTTTTCATCTTAATTTTTGTGTTTTTTTTATATT
>NC_051412.1:3732784-3733011 GCF_015228065.2 Penaeus monodon
CGCAAATTGGTCTGCCAAGATGTGATTCACAGTACTTGAAATTATTCAGAGAGCGTTGCGTCTCGACCCGCACAGCCTCTCCCGCAGAATAAGGTATTCAGTGAGGGACAACTTATCGCTGGAATCCACTCAGAATTCGCGATTTTTTTTTCTTCTGATTTCGTCGGCCATCTCACGGACGGGTGGGCTTACATAATCAAACCTCTGACACGTTTAATCGAGGGAGT
>NC_051412.1:3733380-3733571 GCF_015228065.2 Penaeus monodon
TCTTCATCTTCCTCCCTTGGGGCAAGATTCCGCGAGTCTTTCATTGATTTTACAACCGAGGAAAACACATCAAGTATAACAAACGAAGAATATTGTTGATAATCGGGACACCCACACATCAAGGCATACTAATTAATCAAATACTGACTAAAACTTATTAATCAAAGGACATATCTTTAATCTATATTAAG
>NC_051412.1:3733720-3734124 GCF_015228065.2 Penaeus monodon
GTGTTGCAGATTGCATGACCAAAGATGAATTCGGAATATTATTCTCTCACCAACTCATTAATAAGTTTTACGTCCACTGCAAGTCTGACTAAAAAAAAATTTAATTTTTTTCTCTCTCTCTCTCGTTTCAGGAAATAACATCAACGAACTACATGGAAGAACGCAGTTATACAGGATTCGCATTAATAGAATAATAGCATATATTTGATAAAAAAGAAAGAAAAAAGAAACAGTAACGTATTTCAAATTCGATTAAAGAGGAGTTTCACCGGGTTGTCTCTGATAAAGCACTACAATATACTACATTCCGTGTACAGCAATATGGAAAAAAAAATATTAATCATCACGCAAGATCAAATCTCCAATTTTGCTGACCTTAATTTTTAAAATATCATTATTAGGAT
>NC_051412.1:3734533-3734648 GCF_015228065.2 Penaeus monodon
AAAGAATGAAAGACGAGGAAAAAAAATACACAAACAAATGAACGAGGTAGCAAAGCCAGAGGTGGATTAACTTCGAAAGCAGCTGAAAGGCTGAAGAGGCGACGGTAAGGATTGA
>NC_051412.1:3734687-3734818 GCF_015228065.2 Penaeus monodon
ATTACGCTGCTGTGGTTCATGGCGCTAACGAGGCAGACGCCCCCGGCCGCGAAGAGACCTTCACCTTGAGGGAAAGAGCGTAATTAGTACTGACATCAATGGACGGTGGAGATGAATCAGGGGCTGTGTTT
>NC_051412.1:3734988-3735240 GCF_015228065.2 Penaeus monodon
ATACTTCCTCCTTTTATAGAAACGAAGCAGATAAGATTTTTTTGTTACTCTAGCAGACAACTCAGAGTCAGAAGATCACAGGATATAAGAAACATCACATCAAAGGAATAACTGTTTTGAAAATTCTAGCAGCGCATCTGAAGCAGGTGGAATGTAGTGAAGTGGGGGGGGGGGGGGTCTGCTAATAGATAAAAATCACTTTTGAGTAATTCGAGTTATTCAATACGTCGGCAAAGGGTAGTAATTATTAGT
>NC_051412.1:3736351-3737647 GCF_015228065.2 Penaeus monodon
GTTTTGTCTAATTCACAATGCCTGTGCTAGATCTCTCGTATCCTTTAACTCTCCCTCCTCACTTACAAACTATGTATCACTAGCTTCTATCTTTTATTGCGACTATCAATTCTCCTCCGCTTTCCATCTCCCTTTTACTGCCATTTTCCTCTTCCTCCTTCTTGACTTTTATGAAACCCTCTTCGTTGTCCTCTCTTCCTCCCGCTTCTCCGTCCCTTCCTCCGTATCCATACCTCCCTTACTTCTGCCTCTTCCCTGTCTCTTTTTCGACTCTCCTTCCTGTCCCCGTATAAAGGCCGGTAAATCTCGGAAGAACGGAGGGGTTCAGGTGGTGGGCAAAGGTTTCCGCCGAAAGCCGAAGCTCCCCGTAGTAACGCCAATCTTCAGGGAGATGGATGTCGAGATGCATCAGTCGTTAATATTGTCAGGCCATTCTTCCTCGTGGATCTCGTTGCCGATTCACAGGCTGCGAGAGCATGGGCGTCGCCAGGCAGGATCGTGGTGCTTAACATGATACAGGTATGGTACTCGCTTATTATCGAAGGAATTTTGCTATTATATATATTTCTTTTAGTAGTATGCCATAACAGTAAGTAAGTTTAGAGTGCTGTATATCACCGTTATTGAAGGAATAATAATAATAACCATAAATATCGCACGTAGGAGAAACTCACCGTTATCTGTTGTCAGAAGCGAAGTCATTCGTGTGCTAAGAATACATCCGGGGCCTTTTACCGCTTCTACTGAGAGAAGAGCGAGGGGAGAAAGGAAGAAAGAAAGTGATAAAGGGGGAGGCACTGAAAGGGACACAGCCATACGAGGATGGGCGAGGAGACAGAAGAAAGGAAGGTATGACGTAGGAAGAAGGAGGGAGAATAGACGAAGAGAAAGGGAAGAGAAGTAATGAATCAGGGACAACTAATGGGACGATTAAAATTCCGCAAAGTAGGTCGAGGGGAATGTCTTTCCACAGTGTACTAGGGATTTTCTGAAATTAACAGAAAGGGGGATATCTAATCTACGCTGCTACGTGCCCTACCCATAACCTATTTTAGAACTATATTATAGTCCCTCTCTATAGATCATCAAAACAAATAACGACTCTTAACGAAAGAAAATCACAATTTCACGAAAGATATCCCCCGCCGATTTTAATATGACATAAAAATAACTCGGGGGGAAAAAACTTCGAGCAGCAGCCACTCGACAGCTCCATTACGTAATCCTTCATTCCCTGGCTCTTGAGGTGAACGCAAGGGCTTCGAGGACTACCCAAGGTCACTCTCCAAGACGGCC
>NC_051412.1:3738268-3739112 GCF_015228065.2 Penaeus monodon
ACGCAAATATCCCCCCCCTCCCCCTTTTTAAAAACGGGAAAAGGAATGGGTGTTTCATTTAAACGCGAAGTACACGTTAGATCATGAGGACTTTTCCTCCTGTCCTCCCCTCTTTCTCGCTGGAGAAAACGAGGTCCTCTATGGGTGACTCTTTTATTCTTGGATGTTGAGGGAAGAGCATTTCGCGAGGCGGGTGTCCTTGGATACGACTCTCTGATGCCTCTTACAAGTATTATTTTTCTCTCTCGTTTTCTTTCTTTCCCTTTTCTGCTCTCTTTTATTCCCTACCACGTTCGTTTTCATTCTCCCTTTTTAATCATGGTATTTCATTATTTCATCGACGTGTCTTAAATCCTCTTAGATAAGGCTCACTGTCTTTTTTCCTTTTTTCAGTGTTATGTTCTCTTTCAGATTTTCCTCAATTACACTTCAATTCCATTTCCATTTCTTGTTTCAGACTTTCTCTCCTTTCTTGCGTTTTAATTTTGTTTTTTTGCTAGATCATTTTTCCTCTTTTTTTTTCGATTCTTTAGATTAATCCTCCTCTATTTTTTTTCGCTCTCTCTCATCCGCAATCTTTCTCCTCGCAAATGGTCTATTTTTCACCGCATCTTCCTTACCCTTCGTTCTACCTTCTTCCACTTCCAGACTTCAGCGTAAAGCCACGTTACCCGCGGCGATTCCCTCATCTCGTCGCTCGTCTGGTGTCCTTTTGGCTTTCAGTAGCACTCTTCCCTTCTCGCTCACGCACCGAAGCCGGGTGCACTTCTTGCGGTGTTTCCTTTCACGCGAAGGGGGTCGTAAAGTCTACTGTAATGGGGCTCTTTGCGTGGGTAAGTCTCGG
>NC_051412.1:3739788-3739940 GCF_015228065.2 Penaeus monodon
CCATACTGCGAGAGGAAAAATATTCCCTTAATATCAGGGAGGGAATTTACATAATCTTCGGCGGGGAAATATTCCTCCAGCAGAGGCCCTATTAAGAATCAAGAATTAAGACATTAAAGGAACGTTTTCTTTAATTTGTTAGGCAAGAATCC
>NC_051412.1:3740208-3740407 GCF_015228065.2 Penaeus monodon
CTAGCCCTAGGAATGCAAGTTCACTTTAGTTACTTCTAAAACATGACGTTTTCCTAGTCATGTTGAAATCCTTGTTTGACCTTAACTTTCTTTCATATATTTACTTATTTCTTATCTGCTCTGATGAGACACGTTTTATTTTGATAAAGGTTAAACCATTATTACATTATAGCATTCTTATCATCCGAATAAGCATAAT
>NC_051412.1:3740430-3740565 GCF_015228065.2 Penaeus monodon
TATTCACCCTTCCTTGGTATTGGTGAAGGAAATGAATTTGCATGATGCAACTAAATGCTACCATTAATTCTCAGAGCTCGGTACTCAGGGGAAGATTTATTGCTGTTCTTTTTACTTTGTAAAGAGTAACGTCCT
>NC_051412.1:3740621-3740999 GCF_015228065.2 Penaeus monodon
CAAGTCATTATCATTTTAGGATTATTTCGGATCCCTCTATTTCGATAGAAGAAGGAGACACTGCAATTATGCACGATCGAATTTCTAGCTAAGTTAGCTATGGCAATCCAGTTCATTCCTTCTTGTTATTTCAGTTATTGCTATTACTAGATACCATTATCTTTCTATTTTACTTTCTTCGTTTTTTCATTTTATCTTTAATTCTCAATTCACGTTTTCAACTCTTCGGCTTTAGTCCAATTCTTCCGAACATGTTGGAATATTTTTTTCTTTTCGTACTATACGTATGTTCTCCCCCGCTGGCCTCCAGGTTGGTTTATCGAAGAAGATTCAGTTGTTTACTTTAAAACCGAGCGAATGCGTAGTGCAGTGACATCG
>NC_051412.1:3742855-3743166 GCF_015228065.2 Penaeus monodon
TGGGATTACTTTTGTAACCTGAACAAGTAAAGAGCTAAAGGAGCCGGGGCGCGTATAAGGAAAAGTCCCCCTTTTAACACAACTTAAGTAATGAAATAATAACGAAATGCCACGAACGAACGAATGAATACCTTTGAAAGCCCCTTTTACCAGGCCTCTTATTATGTACAGGGAAAGAGAGGGCGCGACGAAGGAAAATCAACTCCCGGTCAGACCTACGAGAAATGAGACCTTGACTTTTTTTAAGAAATACAGAAAAGACCCACCATTTAAAGATTGCTGCTTGGCCTTCATTTGGCGAAGTGATCCTC
>NC_051412.1:3743194-3743394 GCF_015228065.2 Penaeus monodon
ACAGGAGTTGGATAGAGGCCATTTTCAGTCGGTGTCTATTTCTGTTCTCTTATGGGCGGCCTCTTATGGGATCGAAGCGCGGGAAAATGGCAGCTTTGTTTGGCTTCCTCAGCGTAGAAGTCGTAGTGTTGGGGTTGGATCGTTCTAAAATAACGGATTAAAACGAGTTAAGTAGTATTTGACTGTAGGTTTATAACGTC
>NC_051412.1:3743608-3744060 GCF_015228065.2 Penaeus monodon
TCGGTTTCCAGCCCTTGGAGTTGAATCCCAAGCTATGGGGGAGGGAGGGAGGTCAGAGAGGAGACACAGCCAGAAAGAGACTAGGGAAGCGGCGTCAATTAGTAACCCGTATGTCAAAGGAACAAAAAAGTCATCATTTTACCTCCTCGGAACCCCTAGATCAAACGCAGTCCTCGGCGCAAAGAAATTCTGACGAAGAACTCCCCCCAACAGGAGTGCCTAGGATCGTACTGGTGAGGTTCAAGGGTAGATAGGAGTTAGTGTAAGCGGCAAAAGAAAGAAAAAAAGACAAAAAGTAAATGTTTTTTGTTGTGAGACATGGGAGGAGATATATGGACTGTTAGTTATCCGAGGCGAAAACCTACCTATTTTACTAGACGCCCTTGTGCTCGGTCAAATGTTTACTAATGTAAGGAGAAAAAGACGGTAAAAGTAAGTAGATTAAATGAACA
>NC_051412.1:3744249-3744329 GCF_015228065.2 Penaeus monodon
TCAGACAGGAAGAAATGAGGAGAAATTCGTGGAATATTTGTGACTTAAAATAAGTGTGATATGAATTTTTGTTTTTCCTG
>NC_051412.1:3744485-3744675 GCF_015228065.2 Penaeus monodon
GGATTTGCATTCTAAATGGAAACCCGGTTATTTTCAAATTTACTGCGAGCTAAATATACAGGCAACGTTATTCTAAACAAAACCGAAAATTCCAAAACGTTGGCTTAGAAAATGCAAAATTCGCGATCACGACATTCCCTTCAGTTGGATCCTTTTATTTTAAAAATTTTTTGTTTATCCCTAATTGCTT
>NC_051412.1:3744702-3744960 GCF_015228065.2 Penaeus monodon
TATATATTTTCAATCTCGTTTGGGATTAATCCTAAGGAAATCCTATTACATGGATTAAGTGAGCAAAAGAGTACCGTCGGGAAAATATGATTTATTTTTAGAGTCAAATGAAGCTCTTTTTCAATGACGTCAAAGAGCGTTATTTCGTGCAGTCTCCTCAGGCAGTTTGGTCTGTTCTGAGAAGCGGCTAACGCGTGACCCAGGAAGCACTGTAGGGGAGTCCCATACATATCAAATTATTTTTTTCGGAGAATTCTG
>NC_051412.1:3746103-3746168 GCF_015228065.2 Penaeus monodon
TTTTTATGCACGTCTAAGAAACATCGCAGTAAGAACCATATCATGTGAATCAGGAGGCACAAAGG
>NC_051412.1:3747827-3748191 GCF_015228065.2 Penaeus monodon
CGCGGTAACACTCCTGCTAAACCGGTACCCCGCCCCAAGCTCCCATCCCCTGATATCGTAAAGCTGTTCACACTGCCCTGGGAAACGAACCATCCTCCCGCCTCCTGTCGATATGTAAACATTGCGATCAAGGCTATTTCGAGGGAAGCAGCGCTAAGGGAACATATGTATTTATTTATTTTTTTTCTTTTGTTTGGCGCACTGTTTTATTGCCCTTAAGAGAGCGAAGAGTAAAATGAAGCTACCGACACAATTGTGCGTTTGTGGTTTGACATGAAAGACCGCAATGTGTGTAATAATGTGGATATTCTTTTGTAGATATCTTAGGTTCTCTCTGTACCGAAGAGGAGTGTGGTCGCAGCTT
>NC_051412.1:3749353-3749625 GCF_015228065.2 Penaeus monodon
CACCTATAAAGAACTTCGACCGTGGTCTTTCGGGTGAGGTCATTTGTCTTCTCCCGAGATGAGAATCCCAGCTTCCTCGCGAGATCAAGAAGGTCTTTGACAAACTTCCGGCTTTTAACACGGGAGGTGCAACATCATATGAAAGTTTGCCTTGCGTTCCCTCTTTTAAGTTTCCTCTTTTTCTCTGAAGTTTCTTCTGCGGGGCGCGAGAGAGGGATGGGCGTTGCATCAAAGTCCGTCTCGTTAGGGAGTTTATGAAAAATCTGCTTCCT
>NC_051412.1:3749858-3750077 GCF_015228065.2 Penaeus monodon
GTCTAAGAAAAATACCTCTGATATTAGCCCTTAGAAAAGGTGCGTGATTTAATTACTGATAAAATGCGGAAGTAATTAGCTGGGATCCAGAGGGTAATTTGATTAAGCACAAGAGCAAAGGAAAGAAAAGGCTACATGTTAATAGGCATTTCTTTGAACACATCTTCTGAGATTAATAAAGACACAGACGCGGATATATTCGAACAAGCAAATACATAC
>NC_051412.1:3750319-3750581 GCF_015228065.2 Penaeus monodon
ACGCACACACACACAAATATACAAGTAGCAGGAGATAAGATGCTAGCATGATTCGGCTCATTAATGTTGCCTACTAAGACATTTAAAAAAAGTACATTGTGTGATGTATAAAAAGGGGTGAGTGAAAGTGCTTTGCGATAACCATCACATGCTCGATCACAAAATAAAATGGTTGCACTTTATTAAAGAGACAAATGTGGGTATCATAATAGAACATGTAAGCAGTTCTTGCGTGATGAAAAAAGCGAAAAAAAAAAAAATG
>NC_051412.1:3751133-3751256 GCF_015228065.2 Penaeus monodon
TACCCATACGTACATATATTCGTTTACCAACGTCGAGACAAATCATTCCTTCCCATCATCTTATTCCTTCCCTGCATCCGCCACCTTCCAGCGCAGTCTCAGCGCAGGCTCCTCCATCATCAT
>NC_051412.1:3751313-3751399 GCF_015228065.2 Penaeus monodon
CCTCCCCACCACCGCCAGAATGTCCTCAATGTCACCTCAAGCCATCAACTCCCTCCCCCCTTTCACTGTCACCCCCCCCCCCCTGG
>NC_051412.1:3751796-3751866 GCF_015228065.2 Penaeus monodon
TTGACTCGTTGGCGAAAGTACAATTCAGCTAACTCTAGAACCTATCGCGCCAGTTAACTTTGTTATTACT
>NC_051412.1:3752114-3752650 GCF_015228065.2 Penaeus monodon
CTCGTCCGTTTTCTATGATGGTAGTGTTCCACACATTCCAGAAACTTCGTATTTATTGTTATTATTTCCAATATCCCTTACTTTCTTATCACAGTAGTTAGTAAAATGAACGCTACATAAATATCCCTTTCGGTATGACGTAATGAATTAATTTTAGATGAAGAACACGTAACGATAATCTGCAAACTTATGTCGTAGTCATATCAAGCCTGAGACAACGGTGTCGAAAATCTTGCACGAGACAAAAGCCCTATTTTCTTTTAAAAGTATATGAGACAAATTTCATACCTTGCTTGTAATTACTCATCCCTTTAAAGGTAATTAGGCGTGCGACCTGTTTCGACTCTTCATCTTTAAGCTGTTTATCCCACCCTGTTTACGTCCAGTGGAATCATATTTCCGATGATAAGTTTTCGAAGTAATAAAGTAATTGGTAAAGTTCAGATATATGGATTCCTTTACACGCAGCTACCATACAACTTGTGCTCTAAGGTGGAAGTCAGAGGCACTAATTTTCTGAAAGAAGAAACAGAGGA
>NC_051412.1:3752932-3753076 GCF_015228065.2 Penaeus monodon
TTTTTTTTTTTTTTTAAAGGTCGGACTCTCTACATAACGTAACGCTGTTAGTTTATTTCCTGTTAACTGGTCGATTCATGTTGAGGGATTACTTCGACATCTGGTAACAACGGATGTGGCAGTTTTTTGAACTTGGTGAGATCT
>NC_051412.1:3753565-3754069 GCF_015228065.2 Penaeus monodon
ACAGATTTTGTAACAAAATATTAGCCTTCTTATATTCAAAATTCCTGGGATGTGGATAGAGACCTAAAATACTGAAGGTAAATTTATTGTGAAATAAAGAAGAAACTGAATGAATGAGTTCTCAGACTTATAATTGAATATATAAGTTTCGTCTCAAACTTTACAGCTAGGAAGTTAAGTTGCCTGTCTTAAGATCTCTCGAGATGAACTCAAGCCTAATCTAACGGAGCCAGGAATTTCCATCTCCGTCTCGCGAATCTTCATTTCGTAAATTTCGGTCTGCCATTTTGCTATTCCGTCGATTAATCTAATGATTCCACTCGATTCTCACCTGTAATTCTGCTTCTGGCGAATCTATGGCCATTAAGGTCAAAATAACCCACACACAGCTATTGTAAAAATCACTGTTTACTGTTTATAATAGTTGCCATGGCGACAGATTTCATTTCTTGGGGATGTGGGGTTATAAACTACTGTAGCTATTAGTTTTTAAATAATGTCAAC
>NC_051412.1:3754510-3755840 GCF_015228065.2 Penaeus monodon
GCACGTGCTCTCTAAATCTTTTTGCATGGCAAGATATTTTTGCAATCTCCGCCCTGTCTGCTTTATTAAGGTTCTCCTTGGATAGTGCATTGCCTCTTTAAGAACGCCGACAGGTGGAAGGCTCACATAGCACGTGCCAGGCTGCTTTCATCACTCTTCTACAATTATATTTCCTCAAAAGCTGCGAGCATTATCTTCAGACATGCTTCCACCTCGGGAGAGAGGTATGCATCTGTGTGTGTTCAAATATGTATGCAAATTAGTTGTTTACGCAAGTCGGTATGCATTATGTTATCATAATATTGTGTTTTCTTCGGTTTAGGCTTATCAGCGTTGAGACAGATGTAGGCAGACACAGGGCAAGGATAGGCGAGTATGATATGCACATTATGGAGCAGGTTTCGGCAATCTTGTCGTTACGTGTTACTAAAATAAAATAAATCGTTAAGACTTTAGACTCGAATGGCGAACTCGAAGATATTTATCATTTTATGGCATTTAAGATGAAAGGGCATTAATGCATGGAAAAGAAGGATGGATCCACGGAATTGACTTTGGAAATGTGTCGTCCAAAAA
This sequence comes from Penaeus monodon, assembly GCF_015228065.2. NCBI lineage: Eukaryota > Metazoa > Arthropoda > Malacostraca > Decapoda > Penaeidae > Penaeus > Penaeus monodon. The sequence goes on from NC_051412.1 coordinate 3,755,087, forward strand.
TCAATTGATACTAACTAGCCTCAAGAGGAAGATATTTACATTGTGAAATATACTGCTACATCCTGAGTTATCTTAGTCCAAATTTCTGTCAGACGTCACCGCGAAGGATATTGACTGAACCACATGTGCCGCGCATGGCATCAAAGGACCATATCCGTGCCGTGTTTCCGTGAGTGGCAACATGCACTCAGAAGCATGAAAATACAATACAATACAAAATGCATTATCCTACCCTGCACTCCGCTACGTTTTGTTATCCGTGACTTATCGTAAAATAATTCTAAAAACTGATAAATATACGATATTCTGCTGTTAAAAGTTGCTTTTAGCTAGAATCACTACGTCACTTAATTTCGGTTTTTATCAGTAAGCTTCTTATCCGACAAAAGGCGTGTGTCTGTCAGCTTAATTGCTAAAAACCTGGCTCAAATATTAAACTTTGCTTAACGAAAGATTTTTGGATAAGTAAATCCATTCTGTGTTCTTAATATCGCAGATGCAATTATTTTATACGTAGACAGCCTTTAGATACTGCATGGGCTTTTAAATAAGATAACTATAAATAGATATAAATTACATTCTTTTTCATTCCTTCAATCACCGTTGCAACCATACATCTTCGCTTTCGTAAGACACTGCATCCCAGGGACTTCGCGGTCTGGCAGCTTCAGGAAATTAATAGTAAAACAAAATCCTTTTTAGTCTTCGAGAATCCGTTTGCGTGGGAGACTGCGTGGCTTACGAAGAGTTTTGC
>NC_051412.1:3755953-3756269 GCF_015228065.2 Penaeus monodon
AGCGACATCAAAAAGGGGATGAGGAGAAGGGGGGGGGGGGGAGAAAGGGAGAAAAAACAAAAGACAATAAAACGAGCCAAGACTTTCACAAGAAGAGAAAAGAAGGGCGTGAGATAAGGGGAGTAATAATAAAAGAGAGAAGAAACTACAATGCACAACAGAACACGGTTTTACTTTTACTGTAATGATAAATGTATAGGAGGCAAGAGTGGAAAAGCTACACACATTTCGCGGTCAGGCCCGAAATTCTGATGCAATTTTAACGTGACTTTCTTGCAAGTTAGAAATGTTGAAAAACTATCATATATGAATTATG
>NC_051412.1:3757302-3757531 GCF_015228065.2 Penaeus monodon
CAGAAGGGAAATGCACTTACCTCATCACCACCATTACTGCATGCAAATACGCAGGTTGAATTCTCCTTTTGCAATCGCGCGACCATGTGAATGCCCTCACGGCTAATCTGGCGGTCGATCATAAGCTGCATGTATCCCTGGCAATTGCTTTTAGTTGCGCGAACTGCTTGCGTCAAGGGAGGTGCGGGGGCATGTATGAGCGGGGAGGAAAGGAAAAGGAATCGGGATT
>NC_051412.1:3758755-3759625 GCF_015228065.2 Penaeus monodon
TTCGAAGTTCCTATTTTTGTGGCTTTGTTTTTCTTTTCTTTTTTCTTTTACATCGGCATCACAATGCAGGCCATAAATAACGCGGAATACAAAGTCTGGCTTCAAAATCTTCACATGTTTATCCTCTCCGCAGCCCAAAGAACCGGCCAGGTAAATCCCTGCATTGTTGTGTTTTCGTTCTACGCCGATACAATTCGCTGATCTTTGTTATAGCGAACAGAAGACGACTCTCACGGCATGGAAGAACAGGCTAGGCTTCTGCCAGGCTTCCGTTCTTGTCCTGTTTGGCTTTCATTAGCGCTCTCCCTCTCCTCCTCCTCCTTCACACCCTCTTATCAGCTAGACGTTGCTTCTAAAATATGAACAAGGAGAAGACAAAGAGAGAGAGAGGGGGGGGGATGAAAAAAAGAACTTTGCACATTCTATCAGCATCTCATGGGAGTTCTTCAGGTGGGAAATGTTATCAGGATTCCTCATCTCGTTTCTTGAGCGAGTTCGTCAGGGTCTGATGAACACCGGGTGTTCTTGAGGGTGTTCTTGTTCTCTTCATCTTGACGAGCGAGAGAACCCGAGCACAAAGGCATTTCCCCCCCTCGTTCATTAGTATGAAATCTAACATGCGCGGCGACCATAAACACCAGCGGAGAGAAAAAAAATCAGGTAAGATTACCTACAGAATTTCAGGCTTATCATGACTACATCCTTCTTGAGTGTGATGACGGCCGTGGAGGTGAGGGTGATGATAGCCAAGGTGATGAGATGATTTCATTGGTCGTAATGGCCTGTCAAAGCGATATTATTACCTTTGCTTAATCAGTGAGTTATGAAGCATTAAAGTTGCTTCTGCAGAGTATGTTGCAGTGTTTCTAT
>NC_051412.1:3760006-3760146 GCF_015228065.2 Penaeus monodon
CTCATCAAAGTCTGATCTTTCTTTAATACAGCTAAAAAACTTATTCTCTCTAAATCACTATTGCCTATGTCGGGGAAATGTTCAAAATGGTAAATGGAGTACACAACTCTTTCTAAATTTCTATCTCATGACATGAATTC
>NC_051412.1:3760207-3760294 GCF_015228065.2 Penaeus monodon
ACAAAATTGACTTATCTACATTTAATGTGAGCAGCATGACTTAACGATTTTAATAAGGCTCGTGGTGTGGGTTGAATTTATTCCTCT
>NC_051412.1:3760446-3760552 GCF_015228065.2 Penaeus monodon
TAGTAAAAAGTAGGTGAGACGTTATCAAGACACCCCTTCTCCCTGGTATTTTCTGTTAGTGTAAATGATCAATCCTTCCCTTCTGACTTTTCCATTTTCCATTCAA
>NC_051412.1:3760620-3760696 GCF_015228065.2 Penaeus monodon
TTGTTCTCGCCGAAATAATTCCCCAACCTCCCTCTATCTCGCTGTGTCCGGGGATGGGAGCAAGGAACCGTCTGAG
>NC_051412.1:3760820-3760932 GCF_015228065.2 Penaeus monodon
TGATAGACAAGGAGCCGTCTGAAGATTAGTGATAACCCTACTTACACCTTCCCTTGTTGAAATGTAAACAGTCGAAGCAAATCAACTATTTATAGATAAAACATTTTGATGA
>NC_051412.1:3761353-3761524 GCF_015228065.2 Penaeus monodon
TTATACATAAACTAGTTTCCTAGTTACTGACAAAGCTGATAGACTTCAGTGCTTAAAACTGAAATGATAAACTATTCAAAACTCTATTGCTTCTGGCCTATTCCATTCTCTGATATTTTCGAGGGAACGTAGATAAAATTTGGGTTGATAAGAAGAAATTACAAAACTGTT
>NC_051412.1:3762225-3762577 GCF_015228065.2 Penaeus monodon
TTAGAGTGGCGATTTCGGCAGACAGACCTCGTTAAACTCTTATGAAGGGATTGAACCAATAGAAGTCAGGGAATCCATGGCTGTAAAATAGCCTTCTGTTCCCTCTCTCTTTGAACTGTAATTTCCATTTAGATCTCTGATGAAGGTAAATGAAGATAGACTCTGCAATGGACATTTTTCATTTCATGTTGCACAGCAATACTTTTACCCTCATTTCACCGAATGTTAGCGGGGACGATTCACGCAAAGGCAGTATTGCAATTGTCTCGGATATGAATAAACTCCATATCCTCAGTCATTATGTTTATTCATACCTACCGTAATGAACATAACTACTGTTGGGGAAACAATA
>NC_051412.1:3763199-3763313 GCF_015228065.2 Penaeus monodon
GCTTTGTTTTCTTTTGTGTATATATATTGTGTATTTATGAGGAAAATACCTGATCCACAACGAAAAAGAAGGTAGTTTATAAATGTGTAGTGACTTACGTATTGATCAGTCCTA
>NC_051412.1:3763559-3763634 GCF_015228065.2 Penaeus monodon
ACTGACCACTTGCCGCCAAAGATCTAGGCCCGGATGAATTTTGGAATTACGCTTTCTCTGCTCAAGTTCCGTGAC
>NC_051412.1:3764040-3764318 GCF_015228065.2 Penaeus monodon
ATGGAAATTTATAAGGCAAAGGAATAAACAACTCTTCTTTGCATTATTCAGGTTTCTTGATTTCTTTATTAAACAAATAAGTCCGAAAGAAAATGTTCGTTTTTACTTTTTCAATTTTCAAGGAAATTTCTCAAGAGATACAGAGTTCTGCACCTTGTTTGAACTTTTCGAAGCCTTCAAAATATACATATTTTTTCATACTTTGATTAAAAAGGAAATAAACACAAACACTGGACTGTGTTGGGTTCAAACGTGCACTCCCATTTGTGTTTGTTTAA
>NC_051412.1:3764573-3764832 GCF_015228065.2 Penaeus monodon
ACCAGTAACGACAAAAAAATATATCATATTGTTAGAAAAAAAACACTTCTTGACCTCCACATTCATCATACATAACTGTCGAAAATACACAGAAAAATATATACATTACATTCATCAAGCTGCCCATGACTCAGTTTTCAAGATATTAAAGGAGGCGATTGATAGTAGTTTCCAAAACAAAACCTTGGTCATTTGCATGTCCATGTTTGTGTATTCATTTCTCTTATTCATTCATTTTGTTCTGTTTTTCCGGCTGTGC
>NC_051412.1:3765033-3765297 GCF_015228065.2 Penaeus monodon
CACGCGAAATTCACGTACCATCCCTTAATTCTTCACATTCTTAATTTTCTGCAGATATTGAAACACCAGATTACCCCATCCTTCTCTTACGAATATTACCTTCCGGTTCAATTTTCATTACGTCGCGATTCCGATCATGTTCTTAGACGTTTACCTACGCGAACGGACCTTTTCTGTTGAACTGAAGTCTCCCTGACATCAGCGACATTTTTTCATTACCTGGTGAATAAGGCTTTCAGGAGGTAATCTACTTTTCGCTGGGGC
>NC_051412.1:3765853-3766152 GCF_015228065.2 Penaeus monodon
TATTAATAAAAGTAACCACCGTTACCAAGTACTAGATATCGCTTACCTCTTACAAATATTGGGTACCTAATTACTTCCCCTCAGGTAATTCTGAACACGCCTCGCACACATAAAAAAGAAAGAGAAAAGAGAGACACATTTTATTTCACCGTGGCCTTAAAAATGAAAATTGCAATTTTCCGGAATAAGCAACTCCGAAAATCAATTTCTCGCCCCAAGAAAAAATATATAGCAACGTTCTTTTCGGTGTAGGGAAGACGCCTGGCTTAGAGCTGGTGGTTGGAGGGGAGAAGGTGCGC
>NC_051412.1:3766391-3766458 GCF_015228065.2 Penaeus monodon
GAAATAAAATAAAACGTAGAGCATTAAAAAAAATCCTTTTTCGTACGGGTCTGATATGGAATTTCTC
>NC_051412.1:3766493-3766782 GCF_015228065.2 Penaeus monodon
TCCTTATTGATCAATAACACAGGCCCGCCTCTGTATCTTCCCTTCTGTTCTAAATGGATTTCCTCTGGAGCCTCTATTATGCAAAGAACTTTAAAATCACTTTCCAGTATTTCAGAATTGCAAACCTGCATGTTCTTTCGTCCTAAAATCCTCGTCTCTATTGGGAATCAACCTCAAAATAGAAAAACAAAGTGATGTTTTCTTGTTTCTGTCTTTCCTTTCGCATTCTTTACATTCTCTATGTCTTTGTATTTGTTTCTATGTAGTCATTTGAAAAAGAAAATATACA
>NC_051412.1:3766825-3767498 GCF_015228065.2 Penaeus monodon
GTTTCGTCCTGCTCGTGTTTCTTCATTGTTTCCCATTCTCATTTGTTTTTCTTAATTACTCTTTCAGTTTTTCGATCCTGTACATCCTCTCTTCCTCTGCTTTCCTTCCACCGTCTCCTCTCTCTCCCCTTCTTCCTCTTTTATAATATCCAATTTTATCGAAGGCGCTGGGGTGTTTGCTCGCTAATCTCTCTCCCGTTTAATAAATCCTATTAAAGTTATGATACTACCTGACAGACATTTTTTTTTTTCAGAACAAAACTACGTACCTGTGAGGCATGAATAAAACGATGCAGGTTCCTTTACTTTTGTTGCAATCGACTATAAATCTCATATTAGATATTAAGGCATTGGCTCTAACTATACTTTGCACTGCCACTTTAGATACCTTTTTTATCTACATTTTCAAGGAGTATTAAATGACATGGCATCTTTTCCAATATTTTGCCCTCTATGTTGATATCCCTTAACGCTGACCTATCACCTATCTTTATATAAAACAATTGTGGCTAATTAATAAGCGAGAATCTGTTTTGGATTTTTTTCTTGACATCGATGCAGAGACGAGTAATTCACTTAATCTAAGACAAGTAAGTGTCATTTTCATTCGTTCAATGTCACTCTCACCTTCGTTTCATAACTGACGTTGTAATTATTTCTGAAAGTACTTGGG
>NC_051412.1:3768008-3768080 GCF_015228065.2 Penaeus monodon
CCTAAGCACTCTTGTCGTTCTTTTAATCTGATAAATCATCTCTAACTTATTTACAGGGTAGGTGCATTTGCT
>NC_051412.1:3768111-3768190 GCF_015228065.2 Penaeus monodon
CCATCCTCAGGAATATAGAGTAACCACTTCCCATTCCTTTACAGTTAGAAATTAATATTTTTACGTGCATTTCAGTCTG
>NC_051412.1:3768479-3768572 GCF_015228065.2 Penaeus monodon
CCAAAATGATACTCTATTATTTGATGACAGTGACAATTTTGATGCGTAGTTAATGAATCCTTAGATAATTTTCTATTTATATTTTATAATCCA
>NC_051412.1:3769026-3769148 GCF_015228065.2 Penaeus monodon
CTTTGATAAGTATTCATTCCTGGCTTTGTTTCCTGTTCCTTTCCTTTCCAAGTATACTAATGTTATGTATTTTATTTATATTTGTCTTTCTATATATCCATCTAAATCTCTCTCTCTCTCTC
>NC_051412.1:3769280-3769777 GCF_015228065.2 Penaeus monodon
GTGCATTATCATAACACTGTTGATAATAGTGATAGCAGTAATATATAATATGATATATAAATATTGAAAATATCAATACTAATCGTAATCATTTCTGCAGTCACTATGGTGAACGACAATTTCTAACAAACAGCATTTTCATTAACAGATATATGAGTAAAATAAAAGACTATTTAACACAGTGTATGCAAATCTGCCTGTCTCAGAGCCCTGATATCCATCACAAGCAACGGAGTCCGTATATCTCCTCGGTCACTTAAGGCCTCAATCCGAGCATGGAGAAGGACGAGGAGAAATATGAGTGTCCGGAACCAAGGATATTGGATCCATTATACATAAAAAACTACATAAAAAACGTGAAATATTGGCTCCAACACGACACTGACCACAGGCATGAAAGGACAGGATGTAGTCTATTATTTGTCTCTCTGTGGGGGGGTCGATGTGTGCCTAATATTTTTTTTCTCCTTAATTCATTGATGATAAGTTTGGTTCGG
>NC_051412.1:3769814-3770112 GCF_015228065.2 Penaeus monodon
AGGGTTATTGTTGATAAAGTATGTATGGAGAGGATATTTTTGGACAATTGCTTCAAGAATTTTATTGTTATTTCTGTATCAATTTAACAGACACGTTGTTAAAGAGTTCGAGTTATAACCATGTAACAATACGTAGGCTTTGGGGTATACACTCTTCAAAGGAAGTTATTTACTTATTAAAACTAACATTGCAAAGTGAAAGACCGAATATTGTGAACTCCCCTTTCGTTTCAAGAGATGGTTCGATACAGAAGATAAATTGTATCTCCATGCATACTTCTCAACGCCTCCATCTTCA
>NC_051412.1:3770386-3770817 GCF_015228065.2 Penaeus monodon
ACATAACCAACAGAGGAAGCGGCGATTACGTACCCCTCGATAGCACACACACCCCACCCCCCAACACCACGCTAAGACGAGGATGAGAAATAGCACCATTATATCTTCCTCATAAGTCATCTATCGGCCCATGAATCTTGACGCATCTTCTTCCACTGATTCATAACCCGATACTGAAGTCGCCGCAGATCCCATAAATCCATAACATATATCAATACCATATCCATTTATCCTATTAATCCCCGAGGATTTAGTTCTGTTCCCTAACCTAAAATCTGCATGTAATATATCAAAGTTTATTGCTAAACTTATCGATTATCAGATGCATAAACGAATGCCAGGGAATATGATAATAAGATATTTTTATAGAGAAATAGAATATGGAATGTAAGAATAACACTAAGAGAGGCTAGGCAGGTGGCGAAGGAGAG
>NC_051412.1:3771594-3772696 GCF_015228065.2 Penaeus monodon
ATGAATAAGGAAAGATCTAATGAGCAAGAGTGACAATGCTTTTGTTTTGTAAATTTACCGTGTTAATGAAATAACGTCATTTAAGGAATTCAACACAGCGAAGAAGAAGCCCCTTCATCTGTGCTCCCCCCCCCCCCAGCAAGACCTCTCTCCACAGCTTAATAATGTCTAACCGTAATTAAGTGTTAGAGCATCGCCCGAGTGAATGTCGTTAGGAAGGTTCCAATAGGCCTAGGAAGGATCAGGGCCATGGGGAGGAGGGGGGCGGTGTATGCCCATCTCTAATCCCCCCCCCCTCCCCCTCACTCCCTTGACGAGACGCCGGAACATAGGCCCGACGAGGAACTCACTAAAAGAAGAGATTTTAGGCCTACTGAGCCGCCTGTTCCTCCGCAGTATCACATGACGTACGCAGTTTGTCGTATTATCATTATTTCTTTTCCTTAAGTGTGATCATTGTTTATTATGATCTATGAAGTATTTTGGCTTAGATCGATGTTTTCTTTGAACACCTGAGAGTGTTATTGCCACACATATGTCACTATTATATTAGGCAAACTTTTTTTTTTTTTTTTGAGATGCGGTATGTTGTGTATCAAAATTTCTTACTTTGCTTACTTGCTTCCTTTTACGTTATCTAATTCAATATTTTTTTATGAGTCTGGTCACAAGTCTGAACTCAGCAGATAAAAATGCACTTAGTTTTATCCTTTCAATTAATGCATCTATGAATTATTTTGTCTGTGTTCCTCTTCGCCGTTTTCTTCAATTATAAAGCGAATATGATATGTGTTTCGAATTTTGTTGGATATTTCAGCCTTTCTTATATTTTGTTTTGCTGTCTTATGTAATATTTCTTGTCGATTATTATTGTGATTTACTGTGAACATAAATTTTTATTTTCTTTCGGTTTTTACCCTTAATGTGCACTCTTGATTTGTCAAAAATGTCTCACATGATAATGCATGAAACCTATTTTGTTTTATCTCCTTAAATATATTGTGTTCAGTTGGAATAAAAATGCAAATATTTGGCTTTCTTGTCAAATGAACATCCGACTACTTTGCAACAATGTATATATGGGTATGTGTATGTATGCCTT
>NC_051412.1:3772853-3772979 GCF_015228065.2 Penaeus monodon
CGTAAAGTTTCACTGCCTATAAGAAAATATTACCTCGAAAGGGAAAGTCAGATAAAGTGCTCTGTCGCCCAAAACGTTTATGCCACCGTGGGTAATATGTATAAACGCGTGCAGCCATCCTGCGGC
>NC_051412.1:3773355-3773736 GCF_015228065.2 Penaeus monodon
GCGTTTATACATATTACCCACGGTGGCATAAACGTTTTGATTAACAGAGCAATTTATCTGACTTTTCCTTTCAAAGTCACATATTCTTACAGGAAAAGACAAGAAAGACGAATTTCAATAAAGTTGTAGTAATTCAACTTCATTGTATATCTAGGCCGAAAATGTGAAACTGACATATTTTATGCAAAAGGAAAATATATATTATAAATGTTAATGTGCTTCCTTCATGCCAATGGATCCTTTATAATAGTGTGTCTAAAACTTTACTCTATCATTTACCCCTTCAGGTGTGCTAACCTTCATGCTACTATTTAACAAATAATCATAGCAGGCATAAATGGTTTTACACAAAATCATCTTTAAGGATTATGTCGCTAATTC
>NC_051412.1:3773907-3774082 GCF_015228065.2 Penaeus monodon
TTAATTAAAAAAAATAACGATCATAGAAAAAAAAAATGGCAAAGGGGGTGAAGTGTACACGCGCAAGGGAAATCTAAACCAAGTGTACGTAACAATGTATAACTCTTCTTGCAAGGTCCGCCACTTTGGCAAGCCATATTATTTGCAAATATATCCCCTGCCTTGTACAGTTCTA
>NC_051412.1:3774102-3774372 GCF_015228065.2 Penaeus monodon
ACATGATTTGAGAATTTCATACCGGATCATTTGGTTTATTAATTAAAAAATTGATAGTAAAATAAATTTTGCTCACGCTGCCACGTGTTGCATCATGTTAATTATGACTACCTCGAACTCATTAAGCGGTGGTAACAGATGTCCAGCTTCTCATTAAAAATAATAGGTGAAGCGACGGTAAATTCTGTAATTAAAAGAATACCTTGCTCCTTTGTTTTCTGGATCACGTTGCGTGAACCCCTGTTGAAAATCATAAGGTGTTAAGCGACC
>NC_051412.1:3775198-3775489 GCF_015228065.2 Penaeus monodon
CAGCATACTGAACATGCTTCTCACGTAGATTCATAAACTGCACTTGGAAACGGATAACCTGAGGTGCTAAAATATGCTAATTAATTATCATAGTTTATTATACAAATAATTTATATTAGCTAGAAGAACCGTATTAACAAATAAAAGAAACCGCAAATACTTGCGAGGAGCAACACAATATTTTACGTGAAACAGGGCCAATTCTGTTGTGTCATTCCACAGAAAACGTAGCAGTATTACTGTTACATGACGATTTTCACATAAACAACGTTATTTATGTTCTTAAATGAA
>NC_051412.1:3775708-3776077 GCF_015228065.2 Penaeus monodon
GACAGTGTAATTAGTCTTCTTTTGTTGATCACTTATTGAAAGGGAAAGAAAACAAACATTTCCTTCCTAGACAACCCAGAAGCAAGAGCAACCTTGTTTGTATTCATAACAATGGGCAATTTTGTGAGAAAAAACTCCCTTGTGCTGTAAGAGTCCCTTGGGCGTGAAAGCTCACTGTACTTGCAAAAAAAAAAAGGTCCTGGCTTAAATACGTGTGTATTTTTAACTTCACATTCATATCAGTTTTTAAACTACACTTAAGAAGTGGAAAAGACTAACACACCAGAGGAATGTCCTTTGATACTGTTTGGCCAGTTTATGAATACCATCTGCAAAAAGGGTCTCTCTTCATCAGAAGACTTTTGAGGC
>NC_051412.1:3776527-3776878 GCF_015228065.2 Penaeus monodon
AATTATTAATGCTTATCTGCATCAACAGTTAATTTTGAAATTGTATATAAATTTCACGAATGTAACATTGCCCTTAAGATATATAACACGTAAAATCAAACCTGAAGAATGGAATCTGAAAGCCCTTCATTTGAAAATCGAACATTGGCTCTGGAAATTGGAAGAAGGGACAGGATAACACGCGAGACACAGGGTAAGTTGCCGTCGGGAGCGAGAGGCGGGATGAGGAAAGGTCAAGAGAGCACGGCCAAGGTCACGTGCTAAAAGGTCTTAAAGGAAGGTCAGGGATGAGGAAGGTCACGAAGAAAACAGTACAAGACAATACGAGAAGGAACAGAACGGCACCGAGTG
>NC_051412.1:3777018-3777083 GCF_015228065.2 Penaeus monodon
GAATAACAAACATGTCTACGGACAAGCAAATAAACATCCAGGTGCAAACCCCGATAGATAGCTAG
>NC_051412.1:3777193-3777474 GCF_015228065.2 Penaeus monodon
TCGTAATCACAAGCCACACCATCGACCGCCCGCAGGAGACGGAGCAGGCAGGCCTCTCTCGCCCGGCAATGACTCACAAACCGGAATTCGCAATCGCGGCCGAGCTGCATATCTCGCTCTCGCAAGCCGGCCATCGATTCGGATAAGTCGCCTTCGGTTTCCCCGCGATGCTGATAAGCCGGTTCGGTCGGTGACTCAGCCGCTCGCTCAACGGCCGCTCGATGACCGGATCGCCTTTTGCTTCGCTGTTATCGCCCTCGAAGAAAAAGGTCTTGTAGCTT
>NC_051412.1:3778207-3778273 GCF_015228065.2 Penaeus monodon
GCAATTAATGATCTCTATCTTTTTATTTCCCGAATCCGAAGAAATCCGAATAATTGTCCGAATAAG
>NC_051412.1:3778348-3779113 GCF_015228065.2 Penaeus monodon
GCGTGGAATTCAATAAAAAAAATATTTTGAATGAATTTTTATCATGAATTTTGCCCGCGGTTGTTCCCTCTATATTGACAATTTCTGATTTTCTTTTTTTTTCTCCTATGTTCTCTCTTCTTTTATTCTCCTTTCCTATTCTCCGTGTTTCTTTCTCTTCCTTGATTTACTGGTTTCTATTAGTTTCTCTCTTTACCCATTTGCATTTTCGGCCTGTCTTTCTGTCTCTCTCTTTTTCCTTTCATTTTTTTTTCTTTTTCCATTCTATCTGTGTCTTCTTTCTGAATTCTCGTTTCACATTCATAGTTTCTCTCTTTATTCTTTCTCTCCCTTCTTTCCAATTCTCTTTTATTCTTTATTTTTCCTTCCTCCTTTTATCTCTCTTTTTCTTTTTTTCCATTATACATTGTTTTCGTTTTTGTTTTTTTCTTTGTTTATCTCTTCCCCTCTTTTTTCATCTTTCCTCATTTTCATCGTTCCTCTTTATCACTCTCATCTTTTCTATTTATCCTTGCCCCCTCTTTCCCCTCTCCTCTCATATTCTCCGTTTCCCCCGTTCCTCTTTTTTTTAACTTCTTCTTTAGCTTCTTTTTCTCCTTTCCTCGTATTTTCTCCCTTTCCCCGTTTTCCATTTTCATCATTTCTCCTTCTGCCTTATTTTCACTTTCCGTCTCATTTTCTCTTCTCTCCATTTCCTCTATTCTTTATTTATCTTTTTTCTTTTCCTCTCGTTTTCTTCCTTTTCCTTATTTCCCTCTTTATCGG
>NC_051412.1:3779153-3779698 GCF_015228065.2 Penaeus monodon
ATTCTTTTTCCCCTTTTCTCGTATTTTCCACCTTTTCTCCGTTCCTCTCTCTCATTCCCCCTTCTCCTTTTTTCTAACTCTCTCTTTTTTCTACCTCTTTCCCATTCCCCTGTCCCATTCCTCCTTATCCTTTATTTATTATTTTCCCTCTATTTCCCCTTTCCTCGTGTTTTCTACCTTTCCTTCGTCCCCTTCTCCTATTCACAATTCTCCTTTATTTCTTCTCCTTCTTTTTCCTCTTCCATCGTATTTTCCACTTTTTCACCATTCCTTTCTCCTATTCCCATTTCTCCTTTGTATCTTCTCCTTTTTTCCCCTTTCCTCGTATTTTTCACCTTTCCACCATTCCTCTCTCCCATTCCCCTTCTTTTTTATTTCTTATTTCCCCTCTATTTCCCCTTTCCTCGCATTTCCCATCTTTTCCTCTCTCCCATTCTCTCAGTTTCTCAACCGGAAACCGAGTCATCATTTGCAATGATTCTGCCGATTCATTTCCATGGCGTTGACTTTTCTATAAAGCTTTATTAGTTCTGTGTTTCTTTGCT
>NC_051412.1:3779963-3780047 GCF_015228065.2 Penaeus monodon
TAAAAACCTATATAAAGACAGAAAAATACGCAAACAGACAGATAAGCAAACAAACTGATGGACACGGAGGAAAAAGAGGAGAGC
>NC_051412.1:3780069-3780570 GCF_015228065.2 Penaeus monodon
AAGAAACGGGGAAGAGGCAGGAGCAGAGAGGGGACGCAACAAAGCAATGTTAAGATAGCATGTTCTGCGTATTGTCCAGTACAACATGGTAATTATTCCGCTATCATAATTTTTCCCCCCATTAATTCACTGCACTGCTGATTATCACATCGCATGCATACAAACATTCTAGTTTCGAGTCCTAAAAATATTGCATACTTGCAGATACATTTGTAGCAAGAATTAGCGAAAATACCCTGTTATGTAACTAGATTTATAAACAAAATGCTGCTAGTCCTTCAGCTCATGAAAATTATTGTCAAAGTTTTGCCATTATCTTGTACGTTAAATTAGTGGATTTTAAACTGAATTCATGTTCTACTGTCGCTGTTATCTGCTCTGGATTTATCTGAAGTTTCCTGTCTCATTATTCAGATTTATTTCCTGTAAACTTTGGTCAAATTTTCCCTCTTTCCTTAAACGTAGTACATGATTGTATGTGTGTCTGTATGCGTCTTTTAC
>NC_051412.1:3780700-3781149 GCF_015228065.2 Penaeus monodon
ATCATTTCACCCTTAACATCTGCATCTCATTAGATCAGTGAGTCTCTGCCGGAGCTACGCGCAAAGCCCCGGATTCGCTGTGTCTTTGGGGTCCGCAATACACTAAACAAACTACTCGGGTCTTGAATGAGTTAGAGGAAGCGTCTCTAGATAAGTTATTTAGAGCTTACGTAACCGGGCGCTTCTGTACATCGGCCGCGATATGCGTTAAGTACATAAAGTTGGAAGTCCTTTTTTTCTGTGTATGCGGTAAGCCTCTGCTCCTGAGGAAGATCAGGAGGCACAGAGGAAAGGAAAGGTTGTGGACCGTTTCATTAGATAAGGATGTGGCTGCGTCGAGGCTGAGGCAAATCGGATGAGCGTTGAATAAACTATGTTTATTTATCGTTGCTTCTCTGCTCATCTATTTACACACACGTACCCGCAAACTGTGGATACATCGGCACATT
>NC_051412.1:3781251-3781332 GCF_015228065.2 Penaeus monodon
GAGTTTTCCCTTACTACAACTTCCGCAATCCTTCCTCTCAACCATTTACATATACGCGTGCCACCCCCACCCCCACCCCCC
>NC_051412.1:3781353-3781849 GCF_015228065.2 Penaeus monodon
GTACTTTCATTTTTCTCATTTCCGCGCCGTGAAGACAATTTCTCTCTCCTCCGTTTCCTCTAAGCCCTTTCCGTCTCCTTTCCCACGAGCCCGACACCAGTATCTTCATTGTTTTTTCTTTCTTTTTATCCCACAGAGTACAGGCGGGGTACTCGAAGCACAGTACTCGAGGCACACACACACGGAAGCATCATTACATCTAAATAATTTCTTACAAGCGAACTTTACAATATCAGAGTCGGCCGCATTGTTCTACTCTCCCGGGTCTTGAGTTCACAACTTACGTAGCTCTTTTTGAAAGCTCTATGATAAGCTCCCATTTGTTATTCTGCCATGAAAGGGAATTGATAATTGCATGATGTTCTCGTGCATAATTTCCGCCATGCTTCTGAGAACAATGTCGTGGGGAGTCACTGCTAAGGATAAGAAGGCTTCTCTTGTACGCTCGATGAATAGCTAATTTTTGTATCTTTTATGGAAGGCAGTATGTGGAGGC
>NC_051412.1:3782585-3782998 GCF_015228065.2 Penaeus monodon
AGTTTTCTACAAGGACGCTATAAAAATGCAAAGTGTACTAACACTTTCGTAATCTCATTAGATTAGGGATTAGATCTTGCATTTAATTAGATGTTGCTCTACATATTCCCAGTTCAAAGTACGTATATGTCGACACCCCTTCAAGTTCATTGTCTTCTCTACAGTTAATCGTTCCTTTTTCGATACAAATTCCAAAACATAGACTTTATACTTTGTGTTTAAGCACTCTTGGTTATTTCGAAATGCACAAAGGCACACACAGATACATACTTCATGGTTGCTAATGCAAGTTGTGAAATAATATGATAATACTGTAATCATATTTACTGTAGTTATATGTGTTTATTTGTTGTGTTAGGCCAAATGGCGCTGAAGGTGTATTTTAGTATTCAGCACGAGAATAGACCCTAATT
>NC_051412.1:3783815-3784199 GCF_015228065.2 Penaeus monodon
GCATTAAGATTTTTTTCGCCTAATATCTAGTTCAGCGTCACCGACCTCAGGTTAATTCCCGGAATGTACCAGTATTAAGACACAAACAAGTATAATTCCTTTTTATTTTCCATAAAAGGGTATCAGGAGTAAAATAATCAACAACTTATAAATCACTTGAGGGGGCTTTATCTTTGAGTCGATACCATGACATTTTGTAATTAGCAAATAAATAAATATAAGGAGCAATTAACATACTATTCACGTACAGAGTATAAAGTTTCTCTCTCGTTATGTAGAAGACGTAATAATGCCAGCCACACAACAGCTGCCTCCAACTTAACAAGGTCGTATGTTATGTACTGGCGGCGCAGGTGGGGTGTATTGACTAAAATGCCCGAGGCA
>NC_051412.1:3785104-3785492 GCF_015228065.2 Penaeus monodon
TGGCTTTTTTTTCTCCTTACCTCCTATTTAATTAATGATACTTGTGAAGTAAATATGTACAGTGCATAAATATTTAAACTTACAATGTAATGCTCTAGGTTTTAGTGCGACAAGGCAAATAATCACAAGCACCATATCACTCACTCAAATATCAATTATTTGCTTTCCCATATCTACACAATGTCTATATACCTTTAACCATGTACCACTCATATATCAGAGGGATTAATATAGTGTGACAAACCTTTGAGATGAAATTATTCCTTCGTATAATTCAACACATGCTCACACCTCATTCCGTTTCACAGCGTCCGGCCTAACAAACAAAACACGAGTTTAGCATTATGCACCAAAAAGTACTTGGCGGCCTTTTTAAACAGTATCACAA
>NC_051412.1:3785531-3786827 GCF_015228065.2 Penaeus monodon
CACATAAACAGTAACTGAACTGGCAATTGGGTAATTGCAGTGCTATGGTTTCTTCTGTGTCTGTCGCAATAAACGCCATTCATTTCTCTTTTTTTCTACTTCTCTCCTAAAGAAAACATTCAAGAGACAAATAAGATGATAATTTTCGTTTAAAAAAAATGTAGAAGAAATTGCTGAGTAATCGCCCCAAAGGATATAAAAGAAGCATGGGAAATGGCATTAAACATTCTAAAAAAGACAGAACCTTAAGAGACAAAAGGAGATCGTAGAATTAGGCTGGAGTAATCTCGTAATGTGATCATCAGCAAGAGCTTCCTTCCCTTTCTCTAATACTTTGGTTATCGCAAGTGCCTGTGCACGCCCGGGGCTCCGTGTCCCGTGGCCGCCTTCGTGGTTATTCTTGTCCCTTTAGAAAGCTGAGCCTTTTAGCTCTTCTCCTTTGCTCTGTGTCCGTTTGAACATTAGACTTCTGATAAAAAAGGCTGCAAATTTTGGTTTACTTGCATATTTGTTGAATGAGGAGTTGCATATAGGAGGTGGTAACCGTAAGGCGGCTGGTGTTAGTAAATAAACACATGAATGCACAGAGAACCAGCAACATTTTTCGATTTTAGCTTCGAGCGAGTGCCTCAAATCATTGCCAAACATGCAAGGTAGTTGCTCCATCCAACTCTGCATCGCCAAATATTTCTACTGGAAGTATTTCTCCAAAATTCAACAGTTCACGTGCTGCTCGGCGGCCATATTGGAAAGCTCCCTTACGGTGATTGGCAATGAAGATCGTCAAAAGATATTTAATTAGGTACCTGCTCCTACTACTCACCTTGCTCAAAGCTATTTTCTCGCGACAATCTTTCTGGGACATTGCTGCCACCTAACTAGTAAAATCAAATTAGCTGTCTCGTCGAAAATCGCAGAGACACGGATGCTCGAAGCAATACAGTACATCCTCTGTCATCGTGTTTCGATAATGGTAGATCAAACGTACAGCGAAACGTACATTTACACAGCAGCTGTGGTTTGGGCGTGTCTGCGTAAGTGTTACGAAATTTTACGCTTTCTCACCCTAACGTTATCTTTAATCTGAATGATTTAGGTCTTTAATATTATGTTTATTTATGTTTTCAGATATTATCAAAAGTCTAAAATACAATTCCACATATGATTTCTTTAAGTAAACCAAATCAACCAAATTTACCCAATTTACTGTAGTAGCACCGATGTTTATTTAAGATATTTACTTTCTAGGCGGAATATTCTAGATATTGTTTCTCCGTATTTTGCACAAACAACAAC
>NC_051412.1:3787038-3787626 GCF_015228065.2 Penaeus monodon
TTAAACAAACAAATAATGATAATTAATTATAAAAGAAATTTAGAAGCAGAATAAGTTTTTTTTACCGCTTAATTAGTAGGCAAGCGTAGGTAAGCTTTGCCATGGGGAATACAAGCTTTTTAACAATACACAGACGCTGACAGTTATTTTTGACTTTCAGTGAGAGCAACAGCGGAATTTCCCGTCTGATGATAAGCATGTGATGGTGTGGGGTAAATGTGGTAACTATTTTTGGAATATTTCATGCTTTATTTTAAATGCATAACCCTAATTTGATGACACAGCCGTCCTAATCACTCAGCAACACTAATTGTGGTTCCATTATCATATTAGCTATCCTACCCTCTGTGTAATCATTATAATTTGGAACATTTCACCAGCAAAGTAAAAACTATTATCACAGAGGTCTTTACATCGTAAATATGGTAATCCCTTTCATGAAAAAAATGTCATTAATAAAATCATCACACAAATCTAGTTATTATCAAGTTAATCATCCTACGTCGGCACAACAGCGTCATATCACGTGTCAACGAAATCATCCCACGTAAATTACTGAGAGCGTTAACGAGGCGAGTTACATTCATC
>NC_051412.1:3787675-3787908 GCF_015228065.2 Penaeus monodon
TTAACAGATAGATGCATAGACAGGCACTGCTTATGGGCTATACCTTGACGTAGTGAGTATGCTTATGTTTTGTTAATACCAAGGCCATACTGCATAGGTTCACCCTTTCCCTCTTATCAAGACACACATAAGCCAACTGGTTGATGGTATTTCGATTTTTCCAGTCAAACATGAACACAGGGAGGTAAATCCTGCAGTGGAATAATACCAGTTATTGTGAAGATGATCCCCCC
>NC_051412.1:3788161-3788269 GCF_015228065.2 Penaeus monodon
GGACTTATACATAGATACAGTAGAACAGCATGAAGAATAAAACCATAACAACAGTCTTCCCCCTAGGTCATTAGGGCACCACGCTACCATTTTTTCCCCACAATCTTT
>NC_051412.1:3788299-3788515 GCF_015228065.2 Penaeus monodon
CTGAAAAGGTGTTTTCTGTACAGCCATCTTCATCATCACTAATTCAGGCTCAGTACTAGTAAGTCTGTGATTAGGTTTAAAAAGAAGCAATTGTATACCTCATTAGTGGCCACATCGCTGGGACGCTGATGAGGGAGGAGACGCCGGCCACAGAGTCCAATTCAACGGCGCATTCTGTCCTGTCGGTAGTTTTGGCTTCGGTATTTTTTTTTACAC
>NC_051412.1:3789160-3789568 GCF_015228065.2 Penaeus monodon
ATGTCCTCTGACGAAATGCGTATGCCAAGGTCTAAGAAAGGAGTAACCTTTCGCCATCACACTCAGTATCTATATTTTCCTCAACATGAAATTGCTATTCATAATGAAGCACTAAAGGCAATCATTTTCTGTCCAGTGATTATCATGAGGCCTGTTAACGACCCCGATTACCACACCATCTACGTTGCTTAAAGATGATTATGATTGCAGAAGATGGGCAGTGCATAGCATTAATTTTTTGAACTACCAATTAACGACCGACGTAATTGTCGAAATGTTGCTCGTAGAAGAATTCGCTGTGAATTCACACCGTAATGGTTACTGTAAAATTGCCTTATTACAGATTATACAACGGGCTATTACTCTCATTATGTTATATTTTGAGAAATGATATAGTGTCTCAGCCCG
>NC_051412.1:3789653-3789940 GCF_015228065.2 Penaeus monodon
AATATAAACTGGACCATCCAAGACGTACGTTACCTATATATATGTAGATGTTTGTGCGTTAGTCTAGTTGCGCACTCTACGAATAACTCTGATAATAATTCCTGAGACCCGGAAGGCCTGGAGGGAAAAAAACTACATCCAAATGAAATGACAAATTGCTGTCAGTTTACTTAGTGCGCTTCGTGCAAATTGGCTCAGCAAGACTCGTGTGAAATTAAGTACTTTCAGACGTGATGGTGCTCGTAATATGAAACATGGCATCTCTAATTTCCGCTAATGCGTGGCTG
>NC_051412.1:3792002-3792342 GCF_015228065.2 Penaeus monodon
CATCCGATAGCCTGGCAGACGATATCTACTCCCATCTGCAGACTGCTGCCAAAAAACGTTCTAATTACACTAATGGACGTGTTAGGATAATGCGATTAGGAGGGAGGTGGCGTACAAAAATGTCCATGCATTAGGGATAGTAAAAAAGGCTCATAAGTCAGTGATTTTGTGGAAAAAGAATGATCTGATCACTAGGTTGCATGCGCGAGGGATTTCCCTTGAGGCACTGTTAGAATCTACAATGATAAAAAAGAAAAACGTTTTACAGAGAGAACGATATCGTATATATCTTTTATGTATGTTTCAACGTTTCTTTGATAATGCAACACGTTTAATTCAA
>NC_051412.1:3792431-3792501 GCF_015228065.2 Penaeus monodon
GTACATATAATTATAAGATTATACAACTATATATAACTGTACATAGATATATTCACACACACACACACTT
>NC_051412.1:3792575-3792792 GCF_015228065.2 Penaeus monodon
GCAGTGAATGAATGAAAAAGAGAGGATAATGCCATAAAAGGTTACTTTAGAGAGAACCCAAAGACTAGTCAAGGAGTAGGAGTGCTGTGACATGACCAAGGTTTCTTGCACATTTCCCGAAACATGACTTATGGGCGGATATCGTGCCAACTACTCATTATCCTTGTTTCAACTGTTGACAAAATGGAAATTGTTTTCCGGCTCTGATCATTTCACA
>NC_051412.1:3792928-3792992 GCF_015228065.2 Penaeus monodon
CACAAATGACTCCAAGAACCCATGTCCGGAGTACAAGAAACCCACACAATAGTGAGCCGCAGGG
>NC_051412.1:3793024-3793257 GCF_015228065.2 Penaeus monodon
TCCTTTGCGGCGGCGGCGATGCGCAAAGGTGATATCTATTCTACCTACGGTCGTCATGGGGACAATGCTGGGCGATGCTGTGGCTTCAGTGGCTCCCTGTGTGTGCGGAAAGGGCATGGCTGTTATATGATAATGCTTTCCACGTTAATTCTACCGCCAGGAGGTGCTAAAGGCAAGAGGCGGCTTAATGTGTCCTCCCTTCGGGATTCGGGGAAGAACGGCATCGAAAAGGG
>NC_051412.1:3794305-3794462 GCF_015228065.2 Penaeus monodon
TATATATCTGCGCATATAAAATATTCGAATGCATTAACTTCCTCCAGCCGACTGACCCGCGCAGAAAAGAGGGGGCATTTCGAAGTCAGCATCACTCAGCACATGACCCAACCGCGTCCAATGTCTTCGTACCCAAACTCATTATTGTGTTCCCCTC
>NC_051412.1:3794497-3794807 GCF_015228065.2 Penaeus monodon
CGGAATCTGTATGACTGCCTGTCACAGCGTCCACTCATGACACGCATTACTGACATGGATTTAGTGGGATAATATCCAAAACACGGAGTTGCCGAAGAGAGAAAAAAACGAGGATAAAGAAGAGGAAAGAGAGGGAATGAGGAAAGAAAGACAGGAGGAACATGAAGTTGATCGGCAATAATATTTGGATATTTTTTCTTTTTTTTCTATACTTTTTGTTTTATTTTTATTTTTTTTGTTATATTTGCTTTCTGTTATTATGCATTTTCTTTTCATCTTTTTGCGTCTGCATATTAACCAGTCTCTCTAA
>NC_051412.1:3795041-3795510 GCF_015228065.2 Penaeus monodon
CGACATTGTTTCTTGTCGCATTAGAGCATAATTAAAAAAAAAAGAAATATAATTACAGTCAAATCTTGCAGCAAAGTCAGTCGAAGGAATGAGAGCAATAAATATTCTGCTGATTAGGATCATTATTTCAAGATAAAAGCTTCAGGTCAATGGCAGTCATGGCGTGCAAACAATAAGGAAAATTACTGCAATAGGAAATATTTCTCGGATTTTTCATTCCCTGACGAACAAGACTTGATTTTACGCTTAAGCAAATACCCTGATGATATAGAATGCCTTGTTTTTTTCAATGGCGAAAAAGTTTGCATGTTAGGAATGTGACTGAACCGGTATATCAGATATATTTAAGAAAAAACATGCAGAAAAAATATGTAAATTTGTGGGATACTGAAGAAATTGCTATTAAGGGATTTTAGTATTCTCTTTAAACATAATGAATGGGCGTATTAAAGGAGAATAACGTTGTAAG
>NC_051412.1:3796357-3796575 GCF_015228065.2 Penaeus monodon
CAAGGCTCCAGTTGCAATAGAGGAGGATAAACCAGCCTCTCTCAGCCAATTCAGTGTGTCCCTACCCCCCCTCCCCGTGCCTATCTACCGTCTAATCTATCACTTACCCCCCCCCCCCCCACCTTCAGTCCCAACTTATCCCCTCCTCTCCTCTCAAGGCGTCTCGGAGTCTCGGGAGTCATGAGCTCGAGCATGACTGATTGTCTCTCGTCGGCCAC
>NC_051412.1:3796701-3797862 GCF_015228065.2 Penaeus monodon
ATGGCAGTTCATGACTCCCGAGTCTCCGAGACGTTGGGACTGAAGGGGGGGGGGGTAAGTAATAGATTAGACGGTAGATAGTCGCGGGGGGAGGGGGGGATGAAATGGGAGATAGGGAGAGAGGGGAAGGGGGAGGAAGACAGCGGATGATTGAATAGGAGGGTCAGAGAGGCTTAGGTTCAGGAGCCATGGAGACCAGAGGGGGAGATCGAGTGGAGGGCAAGGACGATCGAGCAGGAGGAGCAGAGGTAGGATGCAAGATGAAGGAGCTGTGAGGGGGGTGGGGGGCCGAGGTCGTTTTGAATGTTCAGTGAGATCTTATCTGATGAAACAATACTCATCTCTTGAGATACCATCACTCAGTGTGTGTTTTCAAAAGTTCGTTTGAACATATAAACTATAAATAATACCATGATGATACAAAAAACGAAGGTGATATCTATGATATCGATAACGATGATGACGGCAGTGAAACAAACACAAAACAAATGTATAATAATAACAGCAATAAAAGCATGGATAACAACAATACAAAATAAAGACAAGAAAAGTATTGATATTCTATATCCAAAATAATGCATAAGTATTCCTTCCAGGTATTTACTATTGCATGAAAATACAGTATAAAAGATAAAGGAGAAATGTAAATAGGAATATATTAAATAAACACATTTAACTGCGCTTTCAAACAAAATCTATTCACTGATCACAAAATACTCTTTCTTAATAACCTGAATTACGAGACACATGGTAAATGTCCCACATATAAACGGATATTTCAAACCCTGTCTTGTTGCATATAAACACACCCCAGTTTCTCGGAAGTTTGTGTGTCGGTAACCTAATTCTAGTAGTAATTGCATGGCTTGAGGAGGTGCAATTTGGGTAAGTGCTGTTAAGGTATGAAGCGCCCCTGATTGGCTAATTAGTATTAGATAGTAGTTACTTATTGTTATTTCAGGGTCATTTAGGAGAATATGCAAATTTTCAGTGTTGTTTTATAATTCAATACCTACGTCCAGGTAAATAAATGGCGAGAACAGAAAATATTATTTTCAATTTGTTTTTTTTTCTGTTTAATAAAGTAAATACGTGATGAGAACATACATTATGAATGGCAAAAACGTCCTTAACCTAGTCTTAGGTCAAGGACACACACAC
>NC_051412.1:3799144-3800131 GCF_015228065.2 Penaeus monodon
GAGGAATGATCTACTATGAAAGAGAATATATGCTTATATGATTTGTTAAATTCATGCTTGGAAATGCCTGTCATGACTTACGAAATACGGGGATTCTTTACATATGATATATATATGCATAAAGCCTGTGTGCCTATCCACTGAATATATATTACATCTTTCCCTTGGGGACCCCAGGAAAATAAAGTACGGGAACGGTGCACCTGCCATGTATCCAGAAAATAGACCAAGCATTTTCTTCCTCAGAGAGATTTTATTTCCTATAATGAAATAAATTACACTATACTATACATGGCATACATAAGGAATGCATTGTCTGTTTACTCACGCTAAATTGGGCCGTGGATTGCCGATGTTCTTCTGGAATCAATAATAAACTAATTGTTGTTGTATTTACCTCTTGTATTTAGTGAAATGCAGTATGCGAAAAGTTAGCAATGTTATTGAATTAATCTCATCTACGATATCTACTGCTCTAGGCTGCAGTAGCTCTGGGAATCCCTTTAAGTTTCTAAAATGAATGTACACGACCCACGCTCCGGTATCTGGCCCTCATACTGTACAAGGCGTGTGGGGCGGCCTGTCGCTTCATTCTTTTACTAAGAAATATAGGTCAGGATACAAAGGTTTTCTTGTATACTCTTTTTTAGTATTATCACACAGAAAAAGATGGTCTTTTTTCCGATCTTTGTAGGGGTCGTGGGTTCTAAGAAAACAATATATTTTTCATACAACATTTCCTTGAAGTCTTTGACTCTTTCCCTATTCCTCCTCTCTACCTCCTCTCACGCCATATTTCTTTCTTTTTCCTTCCTTTTCTCTTCCCATTCGTTCTTGTTTTCTTTTTTCTTCCCTCGCACTCTTTTATTTTTCTCCTCTCCACTTCTCACTCTTTTATCTTCCCCTTCCTGTTCCCACTTATCCTTCATCTCCTTCTTCCTTCTTTCTCCCCAGTAATTCTCCCCTTCCTCTCGTATGCCTACGAAC
>NC_051412.1:3800495-3801216 GCF_015228065.2 Penaeus monodon
AAACATCCTTTTGTTTATAAAAAAAAAGAATAATGGATATTCTTAGCTGTTTATAACTCCTACGAATAATAATTTCATATTATCTGTGCCTCATGCTAACCTTCCAAACACCATAAAGCAATATATGTGATAAGGCAAAGAAATTGAATTTTAAATATTTAAGAATTCATGTTTCACGTATTTTTAAATAAACGTTTTCCCTATCCCATGTGTACCCCAACAAATATATGGAAAAAGGTTTTGTGGACCTTTAGGCGGGGTTCAGAGGAACTTCCGTCTTCCTTTAAAATAAGTGGACAATACTCTTTATCTTATTATTCAAGGACATTTCCCATATCTTATGATCTTAATCTTTTATCAATATACGTATTATTCACACCAATATCCTTCTTACGTATTTTTTTTTTTAGTTGCATGGAAAAATTTATGACGTCACAGGAAAAAATAGTTTATGGTTTTATTCTCGCCGAGTTTTGCTTTCTATTTGTGTGGGACTTTTCGGAGCAAAAATGCCTGCGATTTTGCTCCTTTTACAGCTAAAGGATGCTGTTGTATTTTTTACTCTGTCTTTATATAACATTCTTGAATAAATTCGTAACTTTGTACTAAGAAATAAAGCAGCTAGAGTAAAGTGATAGATTTTATTTTATGTTATCATCGTTAATAAACATACATCTACGTTTGTTATACAAGTCATTTGTTTTTTAAGATAACAGTGTAA
>NC_051412.1:3802260-3802653 GCF_015228065.2 Penaeus monodon
CTGTTAGTAGAGTTCTGTGAATAAACTCAATTATTTCCCGCTGTCAACTTTAGTTATTTATAATTATAAACGAAGTAGCACACCAAGTAAATTGAAATATAATGTAAATGCAAAAATGTCCTGTATTAAGTCCTTGAAGTGACAAATTATTGAGAAAGTTCCGCCATCTGAGGAATTTTCGTTACAGTTGATATTTAGAAAGAAATAATAGTATGTTTTCCTAGAAAATAAACTTTTGTAATTGCTTAAATGGCCATTATCCGGTTACGACATGAAAATTCCCTGGAAATGGGAAGCTGACAAAGAGATTCAGAAATTTCACTCCTTTTCACACGAAACGGGTGCTTCATTAGCCTCACATGTTGCCAGTATTCGTTTCTAATTTGTCTCTAT
>NC_051412.1:3802923-3803234 GCF_015228065.2 Penaeus monodon
GATTTCATACTCACAAACATATCAGCACAAGAGTACACAACATTCAGAAGCTATTAAACTTATTCCTCTCCACTTCTACATCAGGGTGCAACTTATCAAGCTAAACACACAGCGGAGTGTCTCTCAACAGGGCAGCATTATGACGACTCACCAGCGGCCTAAGTGTTGCAAACTTGCATGAAGTGAAATTTGCTCTTTTGACTGATGGAGTTCAAGAGGCCTCTCAGTCACTAGGCGTTGAATGTGATATAGATACATTAACAGGATTCGCTTTTGAGTGCGACTGTTGAAATGATAAATGGAACTGCGTG
>NC_051412.1:3804146-3804416 GCF_015228065.2 Penaeus monodon
CGGCAGGATAAGAGGTTTTACATGGTAAAATAGAAGGTCTACTTTACATGTAGTATGTTTATTTCATCACCAACCTGACCTGGTGAATAGGTTTCATTGTTAGCTTCAGAGACCCAAATAACATCAATATACTAATGATATTAATAAGCAGAGGATGTTACAGCATCAATATTTTGGTTTGCGTTTTCCATATAGTATTACATTTATTACATGTATTAGTATTACATGTATCTTGTTTACATTTTTTTCTCCTGGATAAGGGTGTGTGCG
>NC_051412.1:3804514-3804823 GCF_015228065.2 Penaeus monodon
TAGTAGTAGTAGTAGAAAGATCTACTTACAGGCCCGTTACTCGATGAACCAGCCGTCCCTAGTCACCATTAACTAATTCCACGGTAACACTTGTCATCTCTCGGGAGCACGGAAGCGTAGGAGAGAATGTTATTGGAAGAGGTTGTGAAGCCCGAGGTTTCCCGAGTAATAGCAGGGTGTCTTTCTTTGAGAAATAGGTGTTGCTTTTCTTGAGTTGATATTGTTTTACGAATTTCAATTACTTACAGGAAGGATTAAGTACGCTTGTTTTTTACCTTTTTTCAGTAAAAGATGAAGGTACCTCTGAAC
>NC_051412.1:3805054-3805479 GCF_015228065.2 Penaeus monodon
AGGAAGGACAGATAAAAATGTCTAAAGTAACCTATAAATGTATTAATAACATCAGCGTTTCTAGACCAAATGAGAACCATAACGGTATTATCACATATCTTTTCTTCTGACACATCAAACCTAGTTCACTCTCTGAATGTGTCCACGTGTCTTTTCCTTTAGGTTGGAGATCTTAGAATACATCAGTTTCCCTTGGACGGTTCTTAATGGTGACATCCAGAATCAGGAAGGGATCGAGGTATTGGGAACTGATAGCTCTTCACGACTGAGATAATCCCGTGTTGCTCTGGGCTTCGTCGTTGAATAATTTTTGTATGTTTATTTATATACTAGAACGATACTAGAAATAGGAGCGATATCTTGTTATATCTCGTAAGTAGTAGAGGTAAAATTCCTAAATATATATGGATAGATATACATACATG
>NC_051412.1:3805806-3805970 GCF_015228065.2 Penaeus monodon
GAGAAAACATGTAATTTTGTTTTATCGGTAGTCTCTTAATGAGCAAATGTTACAAATCGTTCGTTAATTGAATTCAGGGGCCGAGTAAATAATGACGACCGGCGCAAGCAAAGAGCTTTTAAGTTAGTTTAAGTTGCACCAATGCTATTAACACGAGACGAAAA
>NC_051412.1:3807311-3807558 GCF_015228065.2 Penaeus monodon
TTCCCTGAGTGTCAATCAACTTGTAATTGTAAATGAATAACATTGCTTCATCGAGAGTCAAGTGTTTTCGTGATAAATTGACTCGTTTCGGTCAGCATGTTGAGGATTTGAAGTTAAGGTGAAATTGAAAATTCTGTCTGGGAAACAGAGAATTCTGATGCAATATTCATGTGCCAGGTTTAGGGGTGTTCGCAAAGGGAAACATACATTTACGCGACAGTGGCAAAATCTGAGTAAATGATTGTTT
>NC_051412.1:3807629-3808684 GCF_015228065.2 Penaeus monodon
AAATACTATTGATCAAATTCTTACAAGTTGAGGTCTATTCATAAGGAGTTCATTGGTTTTATCGTACCGTAGAAGTATGAAATCAATTGGTATCTGGAATACCAGAAAAATAATGGAATCAAGACTGCAGTAACTAATACTGACTGACATATGCCAACTTAAAAAGTGTATCTTATCTTCACAGTAAACAGAGGATCTGAATAAGTAAGTAATCGAGATATTTTCGATGGCAATTTATAATTTTAAAACACATAGCAATATTTGTGGATTATGTGCTGTAAATGGTTCGTGAATGATTCCTTATATCATATATTCAGTCATGTTTGTAAATATTATAGAAATGAATCACTTTATATACCATCAAACGAAATGCTTTTATTTAAGGTGTTTGTTACGGAAATTACTCTATATATCAGCAATCGAAATGATTTACTTAAAAGGTCAGTTATTGACTGTTAATCAGGCATACAGTTGAGTTTCCTGATTCCTATTGTGGACAGACCAGCTTGTAATTTTAACGTGTCGTCTTTGACCGTTAGTGTTCTGCGGAGATTTCAGCAGAACAGCTATTTATAGTATTAGTAACGTATTATTCTAATGTTTCAACAAAGGCTTATAAGAAAAATTATGCCTTATCGTGATGTATTACTTATAATGATGTGTTTTTCTTACATGAGCTCTAACACTTCTTTGAAGGTTTATGGTAGTCATTTGGCAAACAGTACGTATTTTTTTCCCCTTTTATGGAGTACCAAGTGTTTACTTTTTATAAACTTTATAAAATATACATATTTCAAAATATCACAAGAGATAAATATCATGTCATGTTACTCTTTTTAATGTTCCAAGTATAATGTCTTTATAGTGTTATACTCAACATTTCTCCCTTATATTGTACAAATATTGGTCAATTTATTCGATAGGATAGTTCTATAAATTAATTGACATTAAAATCTATAAAGTTGATCTTATATAGCTTTTCATCATGAGTAAATACAGCTGTCCTCTATAAATCACAAGCACATAATACGTCATATTTCAGAGACAAAGGTTCA
>NC_051412.1:3808888-3810184 GCF_015228065.2 Penaeus monodon
GGCATCAGCCATTAGATAGCTGGACTACCCCCGCTTATAGTGTTTGTTAATAATGCAAGTTAACTCCATGTAACTTACCTTGATAAATAGCAGAAAGGAGGGACACAAAGAAACAGTTAATTACTTCGCATTTCCTTTGCCTTAATATGTGGGGCTTTTCAAAGTCAATAACGCTGTCTTTGAGATGTTAATTTTCGCTAAGCATAAGATTAAAAAAAAAAAAAATAGAAAACTTATTTTGACGAGATGGTTTCCATACTGCAAATACGAAGATTCAGTTTCTGAAACTGTAATATTCCAGACAACACATCTCAAGGGACACAGTGAGATGCTTACTTGCCCTAATATTTAAAATGAAAAGTCTTTTATCTCAATATTCATAACTAAAGGCGTTTAATGGGAAAAATGTATTTTATCAAAGGCGGATGTCTTTATCAAACAAAACAACCGTAATAAAACAAATCGCATATTCGGAATAAAAATAAAATGTTTTGGTTACATAATGCGTGGCATGCTTCTCGCAATCTGCGCAATAAAAGTATTGCATATGCCAGCACTAAACTTGGTAATTAAGTGCTTTATAATTTCCATTCAGTGATTTTTTTTTCAGTAAAATAATGCAAAATTGTATTTTCGATAATTATTTTGCAAGCATTACCCTACTGCGTTGCATACACCCCGTACACACTGACCACAATTACAGTAACAGCCATCGACAGACACATAAAGACATTATATCCTCAAGAAGTTTAGGTGCAATGGAGCAGTGACAGTCAATGTGTGGAATGAAGTTTAAAGAGACTCGTGTTCTGCTGATAAAGGGGATTTCAGATGTAACTTCTTTACAAGCCTCGTTTATTTCGGCACTAATATAGTACAAAGCGCTTACCGTGGGAATTGGTACACAACCATATAAGAAAATGGCAGTAATTGCCTCTTCATAAGAGAGTATTCTACGCTGATTAGATTAGCCAATAGATCTAACGACCATACGACCGATGCACACCGGCTTTTGTGAATAAATTGCATCTTAAGTGCAAAGGGATGGCAAACAGGCAAGGAATGCAAAAGGGCTTGCACAATTGTTGAGTTTCCTGACCGACATAACTTATGCTAGTTTCATTATATCTCCGGCCTTTGAAGAAATCGAAAGAAACTTGGAAAATGGATGCTAATTTTATTAAAATATTTTGTTAATGTTGTGCGCAATCGAATGCATACCTAGACATAAAATGTAAATAAAACCTTCATACACCAATAAGCCAGCAAGGTAACGCAAATCTACACATTCAAGGT
>NC_051412.1:3810235-3811575 GCF_015228065.2 Penaeus monodon
TGACTCCCAAACCAATACATTCAAGGTAACGAAATATAATACAAAAAAAAGAAACTTTCACACACCAACACGCCAGCAAGGAAAGACAAACAGCAAGCATTCCTGACGCCATCCAGGACCCTCTTACTGCCTCCCTTCACCACCCTGCCGCCGTAGGGAAGGTAATCATTCGCTTTCCACCCTCCTCTCTTCCAGGAAGCAACAGACTTTTGAAACGGACGAGAGACGCTGGATACTGTATGTCTTTTCAATATCCAACGTATTTTGGGCCGCGTGGATGAGCTGGAGGAGTTGGAACCTTATCACTTGGCATCTTCCCTCACTCAAACTGTTGGGAACCAATTTCTCGCGACGTTTTCCATTTTCTTATGGAAATTGACGGGAGACCTGCATTTCCAGTTTCGTGAACAGAAGCTGACGACTTTTGCGAGAGCTTTCTTTGGGAGAGGAATTTCCAGTAAACTATTTTGTTATTGGTGCAACTTGTCCCAAAAAAGGTTGCAACTGTATGGCTTGTTCTTGTCAGGGCAGTCAATTTAAGCGCGAAAAAAAACGCTTTAAGATACTGCCAACATGAGGCTGTGGGTCTTCATTCTCATTTATATTCTTGTATCATATGTATTCATATATATATCTATTTATTTCTCTAACTGCATATTGCATTACTTTTAACTTTATTGAATTTTCTTTTTATTGTTGATTTATCCCATTTTTAGAGGAATTACAAAGTCAAAATACAAACACGGAAATGCACTCGGATCCAGGCATTCCCTTAATCTGTTTATCTGCAGCTTTGCGCACAAACAAACACATTGTGGGCAACGTCATATTTATTGTTGGTTCATCGTATATATAACTTACTTGTAATTTTTATTGATATGAGTATAAGCTCCCGTTATATGAAATATCATCATTTGGTAAATTCCATGAACGTACATAATACATTCAACAGTCTAAATTTAATTCATGATATTTACAATTTTTCATAGATAATGGTGTTCAAAATAACTAACAGCTCCCCGTCAGTTAAACAATTTTTTCTTTGACTGACAGACACGACACAACAATCGGTCTATGATATTTCGCTGACAGACCACCTATCGCACATCAACAAACACCTTCCCAATACAGCGAAAGACTGCGCTGTATACCATTGAAGTTGCGATATAAAAAACTCAGTTGCGAAATAAAAAACTGCAGATAAACCCTTTACTATCTTTGCATCCTCGACACAGTATGAAAAAAGTTGTGATTTGACTGTTTTATGCAGTGTCGTAACACAATATTTTGTGAATCATTTACAACTCCATCAAAACCAAATTATATACTTTTAACATTTC
>NC_051412.1:3811731-3811874 GCF_015228065.2 Penaeus monodon
AGTGTTTGTTTCTTAACTGCAGGGCGTAACCTATGCTTCTCAAGATTTAGTGATTTAGGTGAATGAATCTAATGATTTTACATTCGAATTCATTAACGGATTTAGTTCTTTCGGTCATAATTTGTTTCTCCAGCGTACATATA
>NC_051412.1:3812178-3812374 GCF_015228065.2 Penaeus monodon
TGCATATTCCAAAAGAGCATAGGCTTCCCCGACCATCCCAATCTTTAAAGAAAGGAAAGAAAAAATTCTTTGAAAAAGGGAGTGACAATATAGTCGTCCAAAACTTTCAACATTATCTTGAAGCACGACAACAGTACGAAACACTTAAATGAATCTCATCTCTGAATTTTAACTTTTTGCAAAAAAGTGACAGGGG
>NC_051412.1:3812872-3813239 GCF_015228065.2 Penaeus monodon
TTAAATAAATATCACCAGTCCACTACGGAATCATAATCTCCACTCTACAAATATAATTCTGTTCAGAATTGCAGTAATTTTAGTAATTTTGCGAATATCGATAATCACTACCAAGTGTTTGATTATGTGACTCATAACCTTTACAGCTTTTGTTTCTGTCTGAGTTCCGAGAATGACAGAAGGACTGGCGTAAAAGTGTAGTAAATAAGGTATTGTTGTTGAATATTTGTTACTTTGTGAGAAGTTCTGAGGATTAGTCAGTTTTCCACTCCATGCAGAGTTCGGTATATAGTAACATAGTTTAAATGTATCTCATTCTGACTGAGCGGAATAAGAAGGGGGCCGATAGAATATGTTTTTTACTTAC
>NC_051412.1:3813965-3814278 GCF_015228065.2 Penaeus monodon
TACCTTCTATACATTCAGTCGCAGCGTACGCAGGAGGAGCGGTGCCAAAGAACACAAGTGCTTTAACCCTAAAATTGATGAAGAGTAAAACCCTGGGAAATCCAGCGTGTCAGGGCTTCAGCGTTGGATAGGCTTCATGTTCCCGACGCGAGAGGGATGAAAAGGTTTACATTTGTGTTGCATTTATCGGCCTCCGTTTTAAACCGTGTGAGTGTTCTGTGGCCGGATTTAATTTATGGATTTATGTAATCTCGTTTATGCATTATGTATTTGTGGGGGCGTTACATCTCCCTGTAACAGTGCTGAGGTCTTA
>NC_051412.1:3814618-3814844 GCF_015228065.2 Penaeus monodon
ATATTTATGAAGAGAAACTGAGTATGATAACTGGGACGGTCTTAGTCTCCTATTGCATTAGAATCGATTGTGAGAAACATAATGTGGAGTCAATCAATACTTCTAGCCTTTTGCATATTTAGTAATAATTAATTATCAAATAGATACCGTCTATTAATTGGAACAGATTAATAATTATACTCACTATTAAGATTTAACACAAAAGTAGATAAAGTACCGTGTATTG
>NC_051412.1:3815179-3815553 GCF_015228065.2 Penaeus monodon
CACATAAACATACACACATATATAGTGAAAAATTCAATATTGTTTTTTTTTTCTCAAAATGTTATGAAAGAGGTATTACTGAAGTTATCTGAAGGATCCGTTGAGAGATCTGGAGGAATCCTTAATTTAATGGGAATAATGGGCGATTCCTATTCAAAGTAGTTACTCAAGAGATAATACTTTCATTCTGTCGAATTATTGACGTCGCTATGGAATAGAGTGAGGAATAACATGTAGTTTAGAGTAAGCCTATAACTACTAAAGACATATCTAGTTCACTTTTTATCATCAACTGTATTGATTCTTCTGTATTGTCTCCCAATAAGTCTCTTTGTCTCTCATAATCTGAGGATTTTTTTTTTATAAGTTTAGAT
>NC_051412.1:3818532-3819196 GCF_015228065.2 Penaeus monodon
ATTCTCTCTCACACAAATTCTGATTAGAATCACAATATAAATGTATGCCCGGAACATTAAAATGCCGGGCCAGGGCCGGGCATAGAATAAAGCCTCTTTTTACTCAGGCCAGAGCTCGGAGAGCTGTATGCAAGGCGCCGGATAAGCCGACCCATAAAACCGAGACCGCCCGATGTTCCCAGTATCCGAAGGCTCGATGAGACAATCGTAAACCCGTCCATAAAGTGAGGGATGTCTCCACTAGGCGATTTTACAATATCATATCAGAGCAGACGAGAGCCAGTGCCTGGACCTGCCTGCTAGGACATTGCGGATCTCTCGTTACGTCTCCTTGGCCTGCGGCTCGTCAACTACAGGAGGGAGGCGCTGCCGGAGGGTTTTATTTCCCTGTGGCGGATGTCTAGGCAGCCTGCTTCTTCCTCGTGGGCAAGGGAAGAAGCTGTTACCTTGAGGTCTTTTAGGTAATGACTAGATGTGTTTTACTTACGTTTTTTCCCTAATTAGTTTGATATTATTTTACCACAGTTATTTCTACATCAAATTCAGGGTTCGTGCCATGTAAATTTGAAAAATAAAGGTTCACAAAAATATAGAAGACAGAGACAATACACAAACTAGGATTATTGGAAGCTCTTGCGTTACAAGAATCCTAAATATATATTTC
>NC_051412.1:3819237-3820389 GCF_015228065.2 Penaeus monodon
GCTTTTAGTCATGTAAACCCAGTTTGAGTTTAAATGGTATTTTTATTATGACAGAAAATTTTACCTATTAAATGTTCCTTGATTTTATTTTGATCTTACGCCAGTGTGGATAGTATTCATGTTCCGATAAAAAGGTTATTTATAATTACTAATCATGAAGGTCTGTATAAGCGTATCTGCGTAACATTTTGTGTCCAAATGTCGGGGGGAAAAATGGTGATGTAGCGAGATCTAGCGGTCACCCGTTCGTGGTTATTATTTCGCATTAGTAACTTTAAATGCCACATTAGGTATTTATTTCCCAGGTACACAGACACACGTCTTAACGTTAGCACACATACCGGTTGTTAAAAGATGGAAACAATGACATGCTAGTTGTTTATATAAGATAATCAATTCGTATTGGAATGGGTAAATTGTGAGCATATAAAGTATCATTATATTACAATGTAACGTGTTTGTAAAACAGAGCTGATATACGTGTAAAAGTGTTTTAAAAGTAATGTCAAGTCTGTAGTGCTGTACCTCATGCTTTGTAATCGCAATATTTCAGTCTGTTTTAGCTACAGTATTTGCGGATGTTTTACGAAGAACTAACGCAAACACGTTTATAACAACCATTTAGGCTATATAATCCTTGAAAGTTTGGACATTATTCCGTTCGGAGAGCTATAAAATTCTGCTGTATTATGCAAATGATATTCAGCTCTTTCTTTTCAGCACAGTAATTTCATGGTAATAATTCATGCACGCGTGGAGAGAGGTAATGCATTTGTACCCTTTCTCAGTCCTCTAAAAATAAATCGAAAATCGTTTTTATGCTGCATAAGGATTCTGCAGTGAATCGTGAAGATTAACTTGATATAAGTGATTACATCTCGGATTGCAACATTGCATGCAACACTTCTTGAGATTAAACTGTAAAGTAGCGAGAGCTATTTGTTAAATGTATCTTCCATTCCTCTCTTTCAAAAACTGCCTCCAGTGAACTTTAAATTACCTTACATTTGCAAGATTTTCTTTAAAGATAATTTAGCTTTGCATTGATGCGTGAATGATAAATCCTTCCAGAGTGTTTTAACGCCACTGGAAATAGTGACTGAGAGTATTTTGCAGAGAGCTTTAACGATCTAGGGAGCTTTAGAACGAAGC
>NC_051412.1:3820491-3821543 GCF_015228065.2 Penaeus monodon
TCAATAAAAATGGGATAGTTCTGACTTTGCTGCACAGTAACTTCTTTTTACTCACAATTTCTTGATACTTACGAAGTCGTCGTAGTGTTGGATGCAATGATAGTTTGGAGAAAGGGTTTACGCCGTATAAATATACAGTATCAGTAGAAATAAAGAAGTTGGGGGTTAACAAAATCGCTATTTGGGAGAACCGCCTTCATAATGATTAATGTCTAGCACGCTTTATAATTGTTTTCATGCACATGGATCGAGGCACTAGAAAAAGTTATAAAAGCAGGAAAACGATCACATCATACACAGTACAAAAGCAGGTGTAACCCACGACTCATAGGTCTTCTACTCCTCCTCCTGCACTAATATCTATTGTTTTTCCTTTTCCTTACTATTTCCCTTTTCGAATTGCTTCCTCTCTCCCTCAGCCTCCTATTCGCTCTCTTCTGTCAAGGCTTTCTTCCACGCCCTTCTTTTTCCACTTCACCATTTTTCTCTTTCACTCTTCCACTTCCCGACCATTGCATTTCATGAATATCATTCCGTTTATTTCTTATAAAACACAGAATAATTGGATGAATTAGTTTTCATGTCTCGACATACGTAAATGATTATTATTATTATTGGAGATACTGAACTATGACCTCCATATTATAATTTTAGCTTGTTATAATTCAGATATTTTCCGTTGAAAGTGATTAGTTGGTGAAGGGACTTGAAATATTGGTTCAATCACTACCATATACGCGAATTATTTCCATCGTCTAGCAGAATTGTATTTTGATTTAATTTTTCACTATTTGCATAGTTTGCAGTATCATCTGATGAATGCATATCGCCACTGACTTTTCGAATCTACCTCACTGATAATTTTCATTACGTACTGTCTCAACAAAGTAATTCTTCGGGTTATCACCTTCGGTTGTTAAGGCAAAAAATCTGTATGTTTTTATCCCTTCTCTTATTTCATTACCTTTTTATTTCTTGATTTTTTGCTTTGAAAAATACTATAAGTGAATTTATTGAAACGAGTCTTCCAAATCATCCTGTAATATAAGACC
>NC_051412.1:3822042-3822478 GCF_015228065.2 Penaeus monodon
AGAGATGGTAAGTCAACAGGAGAGGCAGAGGAACATCAATTGCTTTGAATCTTTATGCTCTCGATTGAAGTACATGAAAGGAACTTGAATTTTGCCAAACTTGTTGGAATCCAGCTTATCAGAGCTCTAGATACAAAGTATTAACAATATTTAAAGTGCACCTTTGATGACTCTCTAGACCTCCCTTCCCTTTTCCCCGTTTTAATAATAAACTACAATCCTTCAATCCCCATGTTACGCCTTTCCCATCAACTCCCCATATCCCAGTCCCCCTTACGGCTCTTGTCCTCGCTCCCCCTCCCTCCCCCCTCTGCTGCGCCCTAACAAATCAACCGGGAGTCAGCCGGCAAAATTCACAGCACAAACCTTTTCACAATGGCTCTCATCCTGTTGCGGGAAAAAGCGGTTTATCTTCACATTTCCTTCCCGCCGTATA
>NC_051412.1:3822522-3823320 GCF_015228065.2 Penaeus monodon
TTCTCTTCCCATTTATCATCCGTTTTCGCCGCTGTCAGTTCCGACTTTCAATAAAGTTTCATTTGCTTTATGAGTTTTCTTCTGCATGAACAGACTCCTCGTGCGAGCGTGTCTGGTCGGTGATGATAAACTTTCTGCGTCTTTCCTTTTCTCCCGCTCTTCCTCTGCTCTTTTGTTCCCTTCACCGTTCACCTATTCTTTACACCCTCCATCGTCTACCTTTCTATTACATTATCATCTTTCCAAGGGTATGCAACACGTTCAAAGTTGGCGCTAATATCTAACTCCCTGTTCATATTCTATTTGTATTTGTCTTGTTATTTGTCGTTCCTCTCTTAAACCTTTCTCTTATTTATAGCAAGAAAACTAGGATATGATAAAATATGTCATATTCCATGACAATATAGTGCATGCTAAATTAAACAGCATTTGTTTCTTTCATGAAACAGCTCAAATGTTTTATACAGCAGTGAGTGCAATGTTGCATCCTGTGGTGCATGTATTTACAGACAAAAATGTGGGTTTAACATTTTGAACGCTTGGCTGAAAGTTTTGTAATTGTTATTTCACAATTTAGGAAAAAAAAAAAAAGAAATCGGATTTCCCTTGCATACGCCTCGTAACAACCTGAACTTGATACTCCTTCACAATTTTTCTACCTTTGTAGGATGATGAAATTATTCGCTATTTTCGTGCATTCGTATGCTAATGCATACTAATTTTGGTTTCCGTTTAATTTCTTACTTTCTAGATGTATTGCTTTCCCCATTTTCGTTAATATTTACTTTTGAAAACAAT
>NC_051412.1:3823533-3823783 GCF_015228065.2 Penaeus monodon
CTTACAACTCTCGAAACCTTTGGCAGATCTGTAACCAAGGGAGATCAGCCTTTTATTTGCACTTATTTACTCTATTTACCTAACACTTTTCTGGTACCTTACTACCAACCTGGCGTTCTTAACTGACACTCACTTGACTTCCTGATACTTATCTTACGTAAGTTACCACAAGACACTACCTATCTGGCGTTCAAAGACATTACTTGCATGCACTTAGATGCCAGTCACTCATAAACGCCAGTAACCTCAC
>NC_051412.1:3823858-3825193 GCF_015228065.2 Penaeus monodon
GCCTGACACTTTCTATACTATATTCATGTAGCGTTCGCTTGCCTTACCTGGCAATCACAACTTTACCAGCACTCGCCTCCCTTAATCTCTTGACACTCATACATTAATTATTTAACACTCACTTCCGTAACTAGTTACCTGACACTCATTTCAGTTATCTACTCACCTAGCGCTCATGTACCTTACTAGCGGTCACTTCCTTTATTTGCCCTGCACTCTATATTTAGCTTATCTAGCACTCGCTTATCGTACCTGGCATTTACAAACTTTACTAGCACTCACTTCTCTTACTCTTTTTTACACATGCATTACTTACCTGGCACTCACTTCCGTTACTACTTATTTGGCACTCACTTGTTACATACTTACCTGGCACTCACTTTCGTTACTACTTATTTGACACTCAATTGTTACATACTTTCCTGGCACTCACTTCTGTTACTACTTACTTGGCATTCACCAGGCTTCATATTGTCTACTTACCTGGCACTCACCACTTACCTGGCACTACAAATTTGACACACCTTTCCTATCTTATTTACCTAGCGTTTTTTTTAAATTACTTTGGCATCTACATTACATACCTTTCTTACCTGGCACTCACTATGCATACATACAAATTTTCCAAAAATATATTTTCCCAAAGGCTTCCTGCTAACTTTCCGCAGGATACGTCCCATAGAGGGGAACCCGCTGGTCTATTAATGCGTGGATGTTATAACTTATTAAAATAAGTTTGTGATTGTATTACAGCACATATTTTATGTGCTGTAATAGAGAATACATCCTTTCATGTGTGAAGTAAAATTGCTGTACTATTTTCTCATGTATTGAAATCCTCTACAAGGGTGTTGGAGTCTTAAGATATGTGAATTCGCAAAAGTCTACTGAATCGGTACTTACATAACCTATGTAAAACACCGCCAGTAGCCAGATGCCAAATTAAACCTGGGCGAGAGATGTTCCGCTCTTCATCGCCCTGTATCATATGTTTAATATGTACAAGGATGTGCCTTCCACGGATTACAAAAAATGCACCAATCTTATTCAAATGCCTAAACGCACTGCTAAGAAATGAGAACTAAGTAGCTAACCAGAGTTAAATATTATCAGCCGTCGACCGGGGGATTCTTTTATACACCCTGCGTGTACCAACTTCAAGAAGTATATGAATTACCTCTGCCTACAGAATCCTTTCTAGTTGCCTATTAGACAAATCCTTCATTTCTTGTAACACAATGTGACCTTCATTCCTTCCAGTTGAAGAACTTAAGAACACGTTATCAGAGTACATCTCCCACTCCTATAAATTCATTGATGTCAGAGTACAATGGC
>NC_051412.1:3825774-3826449 GCF_015228065.2 Penaeus monodon
GATTAAATTCCCCCGCCTTTCTGATAATTTTGAGACATATCCCCGTTCATAATATTGAAGCACACATCCTCTTAAACCGACGATTTAAAGCACGCCGTTGCCTTTATCGAATACTCATGGATTACCCTTTATCTGACGATGCTAAACTACGCCTGGCCGACGATTTTGAAGTACAAGAGTTTTACGAGACAAGATGAAAGTCCTGCCTCTACGCAAATTAGGTGATGCACATAGCTATAAAGTGTTTAGACCAATATCCAATTTAATTAGTTTTAGTAAACTGTTTAATAAGATTGTACATAATAAATTAGTGGAATTTTTAAATAATCAAATAATTTCAGTTTGTCAATTTGGATTTCATCCACATATGATGGAACTACTAGTTTCACCAAATACATATTACATAGCGAGTCTGAAAAACCCTGTTCATTCAGTCAATTTTATTACAGCCATATATTACCCTGGATACTAATTTAACACCTGTTTAAACTCACGTAATGTCACTGAATAACTATATTCACGAGCAGTTATTATATTCACGTCCATAGAATATCAGGGAGAGAGCTTCGTCTGACGCTAATGAAGTGCTTTACCAACGCTCGCACTTGCACCTGCCGTCGCCTCTGCCTCTCCCCTGAACTGTTTTGTTAGGAAGGTTCCCGTTTGGGAATTTAT
>NC_051412.1:3826483-3826610 GCF_015228065.2 Penaeus monodon
ATCGAGCCCAACATATTACGATGGAAATGCTCTAATCCGTAGTTTTGACTTTCGCATCCAAATCAGATAAACTTTGCTCCTATCGGCATATCTTAGATAATGACGGTTTATGCAATGACATTGCTGA
>NC_051412.1:3827343-3827727 GCF_015228065.2 Penaeus monodon
TTTTCTCGCGTGAAAGCCGATCTAACAAGGTTATCATCCCTCTTGGTACATCGACTTCATTGCAAATCATTCTTGAAAATCCCGAGGCGAAAGGATAAAAGCAAGATATAAAGGGAGAGAAAGGAAAGGAGGGAGAGATAGACATAGGAAGTGAGTGGAAGAGGGAATAAAAGAATAGGGGAGGGATAACCATACAGAAAGAGGAACAGAAGGATAAAAAGAGGGAGGACGATGAAACAATAGAGGGAAATAGAGAGAAAGCGGGACGGGAGATCAGAAAGAAAAGCAAGATAAACAACCGAAGCCTATTAATGAATTACATACACGTCAGAAATTATGTAACTTTGACAAGGATTAAATCGTAAGGGATTTTACACAAGACAT
>NC_051412.1:3827864-3829189 GCF_015228065.2 Penaeus monodon
AAGTTTCATTCCCATGCGTACCTTTTCGCAAATAGAGTAAGGGAGTGAGAAATAACACAAACCAAGCGAAATAAAGATAATAGTAATAAATAATGAAAAAAAAAAATCTGTATTTTCACAGAATGTCAATCTTTATCTGGTTTTACTGCGCGTACATGACAGTCCTACCCATCTTTGTGGCAGAAATATTCCTCTGTCTTTCCTCCCATTCCGCTTTGCCGTGGCATTACCTTATAAATATTCCTCACTACCTCTGTCCTTTCTTGACGATAAATCAGGCAGAATTGTGAGGATTAATGCAGGTCACCTTTTAGCATTCCATGAGAGGAAAGTTGTCAAATGAAACAGCGGTCGGGCAAACCGTTTAATCTATTATGCATTCACAGTGGCAACACATTTTCTAAAACGGCGATTTTCCATGGATAATAACCTTGAAACAGAATTATATTTTTGAAGTTTTATTTACCATGTAAAATTATGCGCGAAAAGGTACCCAGACATCCATTTTACAACAGAAATGCACCGACAAAGTTGAGAAATAATAGCTTTCAGTCACATTTTGTTCTGATACAAATACAGGTATTTCTAGTTTCAACTTATTCTTCGAAAGAGATAAATGTGTTATAATGATATACATCAGTGCTCTTTATGATTACGACCTTTGTTGCATAGTGATGATGCGGTTATTAATAAGAATTAACAATAGTGAAATTCAAATTGATGTATTAAGTAATCAACAATTTTAATAAAATACTACAATAAAACAAAAGCGATATAGCAATTATGGTCGACACCAAGGACTCTAGCGAACAAAACTAAATTATGGAAAGAAAACTCGAATAACTAGCCTTTTGGGGATTATCATTGGTTTCTATTAAAATCTAAGGTAGATTATCACAGAAAACATCTTATAACAATTTTAAGCATCACTTTCAAAAAAATTACATATTGAAAAGTGGATCCGAACAACCGAACTATAATTCCTATAATTACAAAATTTACATAGGTCTTGAGGTCATGCAAATTCTTAGCGGGGAGTTTAAACCACAAGTTTAAAGTAGCTAACCTTTTTTTAAAGTTTAGAGGTGAAGTTTCCGCTCCATGACGATGCAAGAGGCGTGCAGGGAACGGAGGTAGACGAGAATTATTCAGGAATCAATTTTATTCGGAGTTTCGTTATGGATCTCGACAGTTCATTTATTTATTTATCTTTTGTGGTGTTTCCGTGATTTGTATTTTTATATTTAAAAATTTAATGCTGTTTTCTTTCGGTTAAAAGATAAGTCTTATCGAAGTGATTTTCTGTAACAACACATGATAAGGAA
>NC_051412.1:3829260-3829799 GCF_015228065.2 Penaeus monodon
ACACACGATATACATTACAATACGAATAAGGGATTTTTCATTTTTCAGACGAGGGTCGAAACTGGCAATTTACACACAAACAGAGCTGGAAGGGAGACTTCGAAGCAAAGGCGACTGTACCAAATTGATTTCAAGGTCATTGATATTCAGGACAGTTTTGAAGGCTCTTCTATTATCCTTTGCACAGGAAAGGCCATTGATGACGAACTTGCAACAGTAGCAGGATGCATATTGAGACCTACATTACGGAAACGTTATCGTTATCAGTCTATTTGTGGACGCATGCCCATGTGTGTACGTATAGATGTGTAGAGTTAACTTCACAATATTATTATTTTCTTCACCCGTGAAAAGCAAGCATAAATTGTCTTGATGATCATCTCAAGCAAAATATTATTCCATCCATTGTTGATGGGTAGACGAGATATATTTCTAATCTTTGTCTGTAGTAATACAAGCATTATATAAAAATGAAATTGAACCTTATTGAATCTAACATCCATTCAGTGTTACTGTACTAGCAGCAGCATCCCCCCCCC
>NC_051412.1:3829971-3830214 GCF_015228065.2 Penaeus monodon
GTTATAGCCTTTAAGTCCATGAGCATAACATAACCAATGCGTAAGATTCCATATCCATAATCACGTTTTTCAGGAATTCAATCAATTTTGATAAATTGTATTGATTTCAATAAAAAATTGGATAGTTTTATCATTCAATATGATTAAAACAGCTTTATTCTACCATTAGCGCATTTTCTGAGTACTAAATTTATACACTCGTATCATGTCAATCATTAGATCCATACATTTCATTCTACTATG
>NC_051412.1:3831306-3831453 GCF_015228065.2 Penaeus monodon
TTTCTCTCTCTCCTAGTATAATTCGGTATGTGGGTATTTTGCTCCCACACAAGCACCCCCCACACATACACAAAAAAAAATCAAGAACATATATTATGATAATGATTTTTTTTTCAAAATATATTCATAAGCAACCCAAGGAAACCT
>NC_051412.1:3831500-3831614 GCF_015228065.2 Penaeus monodon
TTGACGTCATTACAACCACGGAAATGAATACACTGAATAAATCTTTTCAATTTCCTTTCTGCCCGTAATTATATCTCCAAAAAAAATTCGTTCAATTGATCGATATGTAAATTC
>NC_051412.1:3831654-3832058 GCF_015228065.2 Penaeus monodon
TTTTAACATGTAGGAAAGTCTGTTTAGTAAATTACCCGTCAGTTTCGGTAAAATTAGCATGAGCTTGATTGTTAAAGTTTTTGTAAAGTCGAGGTCTATTCTATATTTGTAATATTGAAGTTAAAAATCTTAAAAAAAAAAACTAAATGTTTGATCTGTAATAATGCATATATAATGGCATCTCACTATTCATGAGGAAAACTGCTTCCGAACAGAATACAGTAAATCAGGTAACTTGTTAAACTAACGGCTGCTTCGACATGTAACATGAATAAATTTTGTTAATATTTACAAGGTAAGTGTACAGTCAAAGGCCAATTACTTTTTGCTATAGGAAGAGTAAGAAAGCTAAAAGAGAGAAAGGTACAGATCTAGGTTTCGCTTGAGCCGACGAATGGATAATT
>NC_051412.1:3832424-3832702 GCF_015228065.2 Penaeus monodon
GTATAGAATACATTCTGATTATCAAAGATTTCAGTATAATATCTAATGCTAGTTACAATATCTAATATCAATACCTTTACCAATTTGCGAAAAAAGTAATTTACTGGAATCTTAACGTAATTCTGTATTAAAATATCCAAATGGATTTTTTTCCTTGCTAATTCAACATATCTAAATGATCATTGTAAATGATACTGATATTTTATATTACAATGCCAGAGAATATCTTTAATTTCCAAATAAAAAACGTCCTTTGTTTTATTAACAGATATGTACAA
>NC_051412.1:3834080-3834398 GCF_015228065.2 Penaeus monodon
TATTGATCATTATATGTAAAGTGCATGATTAATATTTACTTTCGAATAAGCCAGTCACTTTCATTTAGGTCTGTATCCCCATCCCTGTCTCTTTCTCTCACTCACCTTGTTTGTCCAGTACCTGCACTTCTGGGGAAAATGCACGTCATCGTACCTAATTATACCTCTTATTAACCCTGCGATGCAATGGACTCCTCAGAAAATGTTAATTAGATTCTCACAACCTCCGCATGACTTTGTTTTCTGTTACATTTTCTGCTCACTGACACCGCTACATCTCTGGAAAAGAAAGTTGAGTCATGTAATGCTTGTTGTATG
>NC_051412.1:3834677-3834872 GCF_015228065.2 Penaeus monodon
GTTAGTGAGTACGAAATTCGTTATTGTTGAAATTGATGACTTAGTATATTGAACCGTTCAGAGCTCGAAAATCACGCGCTCTTGACAGAGATGTTTAAGATAATCGATAAATCATAATTCTAATTGAGATATGGAAAGTGAAGCCTAACCGCAGTGAATATTTGTTCTCTAGAAAAATATACATGAGTATCTGTC
>NC_051412.1:3835196-3835767 GCF_015228065.2 Penaeus monodon
GCATGTAAATGATTGCATATCTATAATTCAAAGGTGAAACCAACTTCTTGAACTGGTGTGTCTTCTGTATTGTCTTCATTAACTTTACCCTCTAATGCCACAGCGGGTATCTATTTTTTATTCCAAGATCCAGAAGACTCTGTATTTCCATGTAAGGACGCCTGATTTCTCTTTGCGAATGCCACGCCTTGGAGAAATAAATTGGAATTTTTATAAAATGTGGTTGCAAAAATTGTCATCTAACCTTATCCAAAAACACTTTATTACTATGCGAGAAACATGTTTGTAAACGTTACAGATCATCACATTAGACCTTGTAAAGATGTAATGAATATAAACAGATTCATATGAATAAAAAAAATGTATATGCACGAGATATATTCCTAATATCCAAACATTTAAATGGTAAAGTTGTAAATGTTTCATACAAAATAGAAACTAAAGAACTATTACCTAATCTCATATATAAAAAGGAATACATATATACATTGTGGATGAATAAATAAACTTAATCAACACATGTATACATTACACGTGTACCTGTATAAGCATGAACATTGTAATGATCACG
>NC_051412.1:3836239-3836526 GCF_015228065.2 Penaeus monodon
CGTCTCTTCCCATTACCTATATTCAGTTTCGAAAATAATAATCTTATTAGAACTGGTAAACTGATTATATTGCGTATGATCTGTTGGTACATTAACATCGTGGATACTTAAGCATAAGTGCACCAGGAATATCATACAGAGCACGCCAAATAAGTAGAGGTTTGATGGCATTATCCGTAATTCATTTGTTTTTGAAACACGTTTTGCAATTCATTATTAAAAAAGACTTAATTGGCTAAACATGATTGACTCCAAAAAGTGAAATATTAATAGTGAACGTACTTTTT
>NC_051412.1:3837420-3838023 GCF_015228065.2 Penaeus monodon
GCTTGCATTACATTTACAAAAAACTTTCCGCTCGCGTCCCTGTGCTTCAGTATCCCACTTCAGCCAGACGGGGAAGTTTTCGATAACAGCTGGCCTGCGTTTAACACCAAAGTTTTCGAATATTTTCTACAAAACGGCTTTGTATCATTACAGTGCAATGAATACCACTGAACTACATATACAACTGAAACTGATGAACCCCATTATATTGTACTGTATTTGTTTTGCTTATATTCGTAACGCGGATGAGTTAGAAAGAGACTGATGTTGAAATGAAAAAGTCGAGCAAATTCAGACAGTTTATTGGAATTTAGGGGTATAAAATACGCTACCGGCTACGTGTTAACGATGAAGGCAGTTGTTGCAAATCATTTTATTGATATATTTGACATTTGTTCATTTTTTCTTGCGATGTCATGAGATTCTTAAAAAAGTGGAAATGCATGAACTGAATAACAATGGTGATGTTTACAAAAACAAGAATAGCTTTTGTTACTGTGATAATATTCTTAATATTAAAGTCCATGGCGAATGAATTAATGTGAACATTTTACTGATGGTGAGAGCAATGATGATGCTTATTATTAATTAACTATTAAAATA
>NC_051412.1:3838317-3838491 GCF_015228065.2 Penaeus monodon
GTAATTGCTACTATAAGAAAAGAAATAAAAATGACGGCCTGAAATGGGAACAGTATCATTTAACTGAATAAAAATATTAACAATCTGTTTTCAGATTTGGTCTTTAGCTATGACATTTTACTTTGCTGTATTTTTCCTCTATACTTCACATGGCTGTTTGCCCCAGGATTTTTT
>NC_051412.1:3838527-3838699 GCF_015228065.2 Penaeus monodon
ATTTTCTGCAAAAGTTGTTTATGTATTTAACAGAAAAAAAAGATCTGGCTGATCAAAAAGGATAGTTTGTAATACTTGCACGTGCCGTACAAAGCGGCTTTTCAATGCTGGAAGCCTTTTAAAATTGTGTAAGGAATTTCTTCCGAATAAATTAATAAAAAAACTACCAGTT
>NC_051412.1:3839107-3839611 GCF_015228065.2 Penaeus monodon
ATATATTCGGCTGTGTTTGTTATTTATATCTATTTGGAAAAATAATCTAATTTTAGTTGCATTCCCTTACCACTTACCTTACTACACTTACATGTACTGCAAAATTCAAAGAGCTACCCACATCATCCAACATTTTCGAGAACGCTACTTCAGCAACACCACCACCTTTGCTTTTCATTTTAAACAGAGAGAGTTAGAAAAAATGCTTCGAAATGCATGTTTTACGGTTCCTTAAATATTTCAGTGTTTCTGAAACCGTAAAATCTCCTTCTCTGTAACACCGTAATACACATCGTTTTAAAATACAATGTGAACGAACCATATTTTTTTTCAATGTAAGAAAATGGACAAATGGACACTTACACTTTCCTACCATCTTTACCATTTCTTATCCAAGATCTCTAAAATTGCATAAACTTGATAACACTTATATTGTCGTTAAGTAGAGACTTTACTTCCAATAACATATCCTTCCCACACACATATCTATCTTCTATCCATCTG
>NC_051412.1:3840122-3840412 GCF_015228065.2 Penaeus monodon
CTTTCCCTGGAATCGCAGGATCAGGCCTCACCACCAGGTGCGGGTGACGGATAACCTCACTGGTAAAGAATTTTGTTGGGGATGAATTGCCACGTCAGTCACACTGGGAGGAGATTGAATGCCGGAGCGCCGTTCGGTCAGTGGACTCTTTAAGGCCGGACCGGTTGGCCCATGAGACGCTGTCAACAATGGATTTTTTTTGGGGGGCGACCTGTTTTCTTGTTTTTGGAATAAGCTTGATCAATTGTAGTGTTTGTTTTGTAATATGGCATAATACTATATCTGTATGA
>NC_051412.1:3840523-3841134 GCF_015228065.2 Penaeus monodon
ATATATACGTCACTGTATAATCTTTTAAAAATCAATGTGTTACAATAGCTCTAAAGAAACAAAAATATTAGTTTTTCATGTTATTCAAAAGAAAAACAACCAATTAAGAATCAGTTTTGACATCCTCTATTATTTGATTTTCTGCTAAGGAAGCATTTATCTCTAAAACCTACTTACCTTCAAAACCTAAATTGCGTCATGCCGACTTGCCCAATACAGAATTCCAGAAGAAATTTTTATAAATCTGACGTAAATCTGGTACCGATGAATTCAAATAACATACAATTTCCGATGCTATGCACTTCGCGCGCGTAATGAGAAATGCACTTTGATGTTATTCATATCAGTCCTTCAGAAAAAAAGACAAAAAAAAGAAGAAAACTATCTCAAAGAATCGCTCACGTCAAGTTTGATTAAAGGAAGTGTCAGATTTCTGTTACCTTGGATAATTGGTTCTTGTAGTTCTGGCGGATACACGACTCGCGAGGGCGACAGCAGGGAAATCTTTTTCCTTTCTCTCTTTCTAATCGGCCATTTTTTTTTCTATATTTTTTATTTATTTTCTTAGGTATTGTTGTTTCTAGGTATTTTTGTTTTTGCATTGCTATTGT
>NC_051412.1:3841160-3841705 GCF_015228065.2 Penaeus monodon
TTTTTAGGTATTGTTGTTTTTTTCTATATCTATCATGAGATCGATACAGTAATG
The DNA here is from genome assembly GCF_015228065.2 of Penaeus monodon. Classification (NCBI taxonomy): domain Eukaryota; kingdom Metazoa; phylum Arthropoda; class Malacostraca; order Decapoda; family Penaeidae; genus Penaeus; species Penaeus monodon. The sequence continues at coordinate 3,841,215 of NC_051412.1, forward strand.
TAAGGTCTGGTTGTTCATGTATTTTTGTTGTGTTTTAGTTGGTTGTGCGTTAACTTTTGTTTCATTGTGCTTTGTCATCTTTGTAGAGTTATTTCCTTTTCGGTATTGAGCGTTTAGTATCTCAGTGCGAAACACTAATTTTTAAAATTAATGTCAGCGTTCTTAACTATATTTACCAAATCCTATCTAGACCTGCAACTCGGTAGGATTAATCGAAGGCTTGCTACCGAAAAAAATCATATCAATATACTTCGAATCGAATCCAAAGATCTTTAACTAATACAATCAGACAAAATCAGAACATCCTAATCACACTAATTTCCAGCTGCTTAAAACCTATCGTATCCTAAATATTAACCACAAACACGGCAACAAGACCGCAATATTGAAGGGAGAAATCTCACTTCTCACCAAGACTATCAACCAAGAAAACTGCTGGTGTTCTTAAGCCTCTTTTCTGTCCACTGACCCCGGCTTACCAGAGCAGGAGG
>NC_051412.1:3841736-3842127 GCF_015228065.2 Penaeus monodon
AGTCATGATATATTTTTCTGGATATAGACATGGTTTTAGCTACTGAATACTATAAAAAATATTATTACTTTGGAGAAAATATTCAAAATCATGTATTTTTTTTATGAAGATATTTAGGAATCATGTTTTATTTTTATTTGTTTTATCCATTTTAGATGAATTCATTGCAGAATGATAGTATAATTTAATTTATAAGAAACTTCGTATTCATTTTTTTCATCGTGTCATATTCTTAAAATCTCCAGATTTCTTGTAAATACAAATATACTTAAGATAACTTTTCGACAAAAGATTAAATGAGTAATGGTTAACAAATAGCCCCCCACTCCCACCCAATCTTGTGCTGTATAATATCCCTCCTGCATAATAAGACATGTTGTCTAAAGACCTT
>NC_051412.1:3843362-3843536 GCF_015228065.2 Penaeus monodon
GTAAAAGGCAAAAGGCCTTAAGTTCACGGAATTGTACAGTGAATCTGTAAAAGACATCTGGCACAGTGGACGTTGATGGATTTTTTCTGATTAACTTTACTATTAGGGTAATCTGTTTCTGTACTGATTTCTTTCATATCCAGCATATATTAATAAAAACGTTATAGCTTTAAA
>NC_051412.1:3843697-3844346 GCF_015228065.2 Penaeus monodon
TAGTGAAAGAGAGAAAGATATCCACGTATAGTCAACCCCGGTAATTGATTCATTGAAATCGAAGGGTGGGTGAAAAGTCTGAACATATCCAGCGTCAACTGATTTGACCAAAATAGAAAAAAAGAAGAAGGAATTATTGTAATCCTCAATTGTCTCAATGACAGCATGAAAATTATATAAAACAAAAGTTTTACATAATCCGAAATGTCCAAACTTTAGAATATTTGACCCAGCAGACTAAAAGGCACAATGTAAAAAGTTTTGCTATTATGATAATTACAGTTCCAATGTATTTTAGCGATTTCCAGATTCTTTCGTTTTTTTATATAGATAATAACTTGATAAGTGAACTTTTTCCAGCCACCAAATGATACCTCTGAGCTGAATTGCTTTTGCAGTGAGATATTTAGAGCGCATGGCTTCATGTAATAACAATGAATTAAATGTAATGGCTATGAAGTGTCTCATTGCATTACATTTAGTAACAGTAACCCCTTGCTGTTTTAGAAATCATTGTTAAAAAAGAAAAAAGAAAAAAAGTTGGGAGCCAAGAGAAACCATTTTGATAATAAATATTATAATTGCATTTGTAAAGTTTATTAAGAGCTTTCATTTTTTCTTTGATTTTTTTGTTTCCTATTTTGTTTTA
>NC_051412.1:3844469-3845004 GCF_015228065.2 Penaeus monodon
TTGCTGGCATAGCAGTGCACTAATATGCCTGTAGTTATTTCACCTTTAAACAAGACCATGACAACAATCATTCTCCATTTTCAACTGAACATGCGTCACCATTAATAACCGAATCACCACTTCGTTCTTAGTTTCGATGTCCTCATGCATAGCAAACGTTCATGACTTGGTTGTTCGTCATGCAATGCGAATGTTGTATTTGTCACTATCCTCCTTCCTCTATTTAGCTGGTGATATTAAAATCTGTCAACTATTCTCTGAGGATAAATCAAGGCAAGTGGCTTGGCAGAACTTCGCCTCCTGTTTCCCCTAAGCCAACCGCGGCTTCACCTAATCAAGGGTTTCCAAGAACATCACATCCTCGCTTCTCGAGACGGATTTACCCTTACTGAAACCAGATAATTACGTAATTCCTTTAGCCATAGAGGTATACATGAGCTGACACTTCCTGGTCCATCCTCCTCTGGTCCGGCCGCTTTGATGGTAGAACTGAATCATGCCAAACTATGATATCCGCTTCGCTCTCTATGGCTAC
>NC_051412.1:3845311-3845501 GCF_015228065.2 Penaeus monodon
TTATGGCTGTACAACCATCTTATAGTGTTTGAGGCTTCTGTTGCTGACCAACCGTTGTTCATAATGCTACATAACCTTATTATTAGTATTCTACCCCATAATATACCACCATTAGACACCTGAGTAGTGATAAAGCTAGAGTGATAAAGTCATTAATTCTATTATGGATGGTGATATTACTGAAATAGAA
>NC_051412.1:3845847-3846012 GCF_015228065.2 Penaeus monodon
TAGACCTTAGTTATATCGTTCCCTAACCCCCAACGCTTTCAAAAGACATTTGAATTTTACCCCTTGATCGTAACAAACGAGAGTTTAAAAGCGGATCATCGAATGTGTTTTAAACTTCAGACAAAGATTTGAAAAAAATAAGTTTATTTTCACTTTTTCCCCGGT
>NC_051412.1:3846929-3847499 GCF_015228065.2 Penaeus monodon
TAATACTTAGCAGTATTTAATATTTAAAGCATGATCTTAGTTAGTTCTGCTGGGCCACCCTCTCACGACTGCTACACGTTACCGCACACTTACTTTCCGAAATTCGAGTGTCAGGCTTCATTCCACCTGCATCCTGGTGGCTAGTGTGTCTTTGGGCTTCGTCAGTTTGCTTGATACAAAGACACCGTCTACGTGCGTCCAATTTGAGCTGATGGAAAAGCCGTCTTTATGAGCAAGTAGCGGAAGAGCTGAATTTGCATGGTATTCGCCCTGTCTCTGTGATACCGAAGGGCTGGGGGTTATTTCCATGGTTGACGGTATTCAGGCTCTCCAAAATTTTTCGAGGTCGGAATTTATATCTAGAGCAATATTCGTTTTGTGGGCAACACCAGCGGGTCTCGAGTCCTCATATAACCTTTAAGTAGACCCCAGTGACACTGTCTGTTCACTGCATATATTCTTTCGCAAGGAGAAGATGACGAAGAATATGAGTCGGAGGCGGAAGTAGGAAGAAGGGGATCATGAGGACAGAATGTGATTACTTTTTCCATCTTTATTTATTTAGTTATG
>NC_051412.1:3847531-3847892 GCF_015228065.2 Penaeus monodon
TGTACTTTTGCATTTCCTCCATCAATGCATAACTTGGCAAAAACGCTAAAAACAGATACTAACATCAATGTAACAGAATCGTCATACGTTACATACTTGATAAAGAAATGAAATATTATGGTAGATATTATAGATATTGTAATATCTATACACTGAATCTGTAATATCTATACAATGAGTCATGTGATAATCTTTATAAACGCTTAACAGTATAGGAGCAAACAGAACCAAAAGAGATGTACATATTAATGACCATTGTGTACAACATTAGACGTGAATTAGGAAATCTGTTTTCCAAGAATAACGGATGAATATATTGTTTTTCGATTTATTCAACTGATTCATTTCAAGACATGCGCCT
>NC_051412.1:3848295-3848485 GCF_015228065.2 Penaeus monodon
CACGCCATTTATCCCAGGGAGAAGTTTCAGCAGCTTTTACACACTGATAAAAGCTAATTAATCCCGTTCTGTTGGTCAGTGTGCTCTCAGTCAGAGAGGGTTCTATTCAGAGAGATTGATTAAAGATTTAGGATTAAGAAATTTTATATCATTGTCTGATGTTCCATTTCTAAGGAATGGTCAAGATTGG
>NC_051412.1:3848749-3848842 GCF_015228065.2 Penaeus monodon
GTCTTTTGATACTTTACACAGAGTAATCCCCCTGGGCTTCATATTAAATAGTCAGTCATGAAAATGATTATCATAACAGCACTACCATGTCAT
>NC_051412.1:3849172-3849403 GCF_015228065.2 Penaeus monodon
TGAATACACAGTACACAGAAATGAAGTACGGCAGTTCTCTATAGTATGAACTGAACCGTATCATAATGCAAGTAAAATGAGTTCTGTCATAACTTTGTCAGCTCGCACATGGAAGAACTTCAAAGGGTCCAACTGAAATGCGTTTTACTTACAAAAGCATCAATACATGCATTAACACGTGGATAATCATTGCTTCTCTTGACTATGGTGTTAGGGAATATGATTTTATAC
>NC_051412.1:3849489-3849839 GCF_015228065.2 Penaeus monodon
CGTCATGAACCTGAAGATCACGATGGGATAATGATAATGATAGTGATGTTCGTGTCACATTTTCGATATATCCGAACATTCGATGGTGATATAAATTCATATACGTGCCCAAGACTTTTGACGAACTGATTTTTTTTTTTAATATACACAAAATAACTACCTATTTTCCCCGGCTGTAATATTTCGATGAAGGTTCGCGTGTGTGCGCATAATGTCCTCGGTGAAACATATTATATCTCCAATAATAATTTCCCCCCATCCAATTATCTTTGATGTTAACGATGCCATTATAAACCAATTTGCTCCAACTGCAGCTAGAACTCACCTCATTAACGAACTTTCTACCTCTG
>NC_051412.1:3849940-3850140 GCF_015228065.2 Penaeus monodon
CCTTCCAGCTAGTTTCTCCCAAAGACTTCGACACTGTCAAAGACCCAGTGCAACTTTTACTTTCTTTGCCTCTCCCCCAAACCCCCACTTTTTCGGGTCTGAAAGAGGATTCAATACATGGTTCCGACTGTTCATATTACTTCTTCAGTCTCTCCTTCAACCCTCGCTAGTGTTTCATGATGACAGGGGGCCTTTGCTCC
>NC_051412.1:3850241-3850484 GCF_015228065.2 Penaeus monodon
GCAGAGGTGTTTTTGCTACGAATTGATTTTATTCTTCACTAGTTGACCGTGATCACGAATACCCGATAAGCTCTCAAGTAATTATCTTTTTATATGTTTAGCATAAGTACATCCCTTCCTCTCTGCAGGTAAATACAGTACTGGCAGGGAAAGCATTTGCTTAGTAAGTTTACGTTCAAAAGTCATTGATACTACTTTTCATTATTAAGTATTTTTGCAATGTGCCTTGCAACATTTGAAATA
>NC_051412.1:3851146-3851549 GCF_015228065.2 Penaeus monodon
TCCTTAAAAGCAAAAGCATTTGCACTCGTGTTCCTTTCGAGAGACAAGCACTTAAATCGTGGAAAGACAGATCAAAACCAACGGAGTATGGAATAGCATCGCGGTTTCTAATCGATGAACATGATCAATGGTGGAGTTCTTGCTCTCGAAAGGTAACAGTGGCCAATCAGCAGCAAGAACGAGATGTATGTTAAACCAACACAAAGAAACACGAGATGGTTGAACGTTTGAGTGACCTCGACGAAACAAAGGAAGAAGTGCGGTTTCATTATTTACTGACAAAGGAGACGGGAAAAATGGGACATGTGATGATTAAACATGAATAGTAGAGAAAGGGGAGATGGTGAAACGTTTAACAAGCGAATGGAGTTAAATGATAGTTAGATGATAAAAATTTAGCGAG
>NC_051412.1:3851762-3851930 GCF_015228065.2 Penaeus monodon
TATGTAAAATAGCTAATCAGGTGATTAATGGAAAATTTATTGCCCTGCAAATTATTGACAAATGGAATTAATAAACCCGTGCTGATGACGTTAAGGGAAGGCAGGTGGTTGACAGTTATTTAACACATAGTCTTAATTTCTGCACATTGATTCCCTTCCCCACCTGCT
>NC_051412.1:3852115-3852373 GCF_015228065.2 Penaeus monodon
CCAGTCAGATCTTGACTAAATACCTTGCAGGTAAGCGATACCCGAGTATTAATGAGGCAAGCAGATCTCCTGTGATGCTCCTCGCGTAAACAAGCCGCAAACCTCCTCAATATCAAAGGGTTGAACGGAGATGTTATTAATGTGGTGTGTTTAGTCAATAGCCCTCGTTATACTATTTGTTGTATTAAATAATATCATTATCTATCAGGAGTTTGGAATGTAGAGAATCCTGAGTAATTTTAGATAGATAAATGCCTT
>NC_051412.1:3852445-3852696 GCF_015228065.2 Penaeus monodon
ACCTGGTTGTGTTCACAGCAAATAATGAATATTGATTATATGTTATTAGTTATCAAAAGCTATACTGTGCAAGCAGTCATGATTTTTACTTCATCCATGAAACACCTTGATAAAGGATTTCGTTTTGTTAAAGTTATGAATATCATTACTGTTGAAATTAGAATCTCGTAATCATCAGTATGACTCGTTATTCCCATTACTGTGCCTGATATTACGACAATGAGTATACATTACTTCGCTTCTACATAGGT
>NC_051412.1:3853047-3853167 GCF_015228065.2 Penaeus monodon
TCCCTCATTGTTGACTGGGTTTGAGAAGGGGCGTGGCCGGTAGTTAGTTTCCAGGTCCCCTTACGTGAGTCCTTTTCTTCCTAGTTATTTATTTTCATTATTTTATATTTCATTTGTTTA
>NC_051412.1:3853225-3853316 GCF_015228065.2 Penaeus monodon
CATCCATCGGGATGTTGCCAGCACGCAGACTGTCAGAAACCGCTGGGCTATTTGGGTGGATGCACAGCAGCAAGGTTGGGGAGTTGACGGA
>NC_051412.1:3853461-3853630 GCF_015228065.2 Penaeus monodon
CTACCCCCACCCCACCCCAAGGATACCCCTGGCAATGATACCAATGTTGTCGTCGTATCATGTACCATATTGTTAAGCAGAAAGAATAAAGATACTTTTAGCAAGTGAACCTTGTTGCGGGAGCATGTAATGTTTTTTAGTGATACATATACAGAGATTGCTCCACAAG
>NC_051412.1:3853789-3854150 GCF_015228065.2 Penaeus monodon
CCATTAGTCACATGTAGAGTGGCCATCATGCCATCCGCGACCAGGCTAAAATTGAAAGAAAATCAAATACATGCTTGTGTGTGTGTAATAAGAAAAAGCAAAGGGGATTTCTTGAATCTCTCGTGCCTAGGAAGCCTGTAGTAAGAATTATCAAGAACCCAATGCCGTGTGTGACGGGCCACAACCTCCCTTTGATCTGTCCAATAAAGACAGACACTTCGAAATTAAATATATATTGTACTTGCATCAAGATGAAGTCTATGCAATTGGAAATTGCATCCTTCCACGGAAACATCTATGTGCCTCTGATAATCCTTGCTTATATATTTGTGCATGTAGAGCAGGAGAGACAGCCACAGCC
>NC_051412.1:3854425-3854585 GCF_015228065.2 Penaeus monodon
CGATTTCTTTATTATGATTATGTTCTAGAATAGAGTTAAAGAGACGTAGATCTATGATTCTGTAATAAAAATCTTGTTTTGTCTGTCTGTCCGAACGGACGGACTAACGTGTCCGCGTTTTTCGATGTTTTCTTATCTTTTTGTAGGTTTGTTATCTTAA
>NC_051412.1:3854659-3855096 GCF_015228065.2 Penaeus monodon
GATAACATAAATATTAAAGAATGACACATACAAATACACGCACGCGCCTGCGCATGCATACCATATTACAAATATATGAGAATCCTATTCTAACTTTATTATTGTCATTTTTGTATTATCACCATTCTCTTATCATTGATAAATGTTGAGACCGTCAGTTTATGCTTGTTTAATATTCACACGACTTTCCGCAGGGGGAGGCTAAAAAGGAAAGGGAACCAAAAGGAAAGAGGGCTTATAAAGAAAAGGGGAAACCTAATTAGGAGATGGGGATGGGGAAGGAGAAAGGGAGACCGAACCAAGAGAATAAAGGGGGGAAAGGAAGGTGATAAGGGGTCGAATAGGGTAAGGGAGTTTAAAGAGGAAGAGGGGGGAAGTGAGAAGGGAAAGGTGGAAGGAATATATTATTCTCTCTCTCATACGCACGCGCACGCGCG
>NC_051412.1:3855245-3855612 GCF_015228065.2 Penaeus monodon
CATGTGCACAGATAACTCCATCCCTCTGTTTCTCTGAAAGACGGCAATAACCTGACCAACGAATCATTTGAAAGGAAGAAAATAATCACACAAAGATATATCACTACCCACAACGCATTCGCAAAAGACACACACCAACAAGAAATCCTCAACCAAAGGAGAAAGAAGGCCGACGTAGCAAGAGGGATAAGACAGCACACGGTATGTGTATTAAGCTTAAGGCGTAGTCAGACGAGCCAGGCGAGAGAGCACAAATAGCGGACACTCTTGGCTTGGATAGCTTTCCTGGATAATTGGGGAGGCTACGGGGCTCACGAAACGATTACCCAGCGACGCCCTCGGATTCGCTCCTTGCCTCGCCTCCGCT
>NC_051412.1:3855661-3855946 GCF_015228065.2 Penaeus monodon
TATTTTTCGGGTTGGATTGAGGGCATTCACTTTTCGTATCTCTATATTATGTATACTTTTTTCTGTAATAATGGTAATGGTTATTCACATTGCCTTTACAAGCTATAACGAGGTACTTTAACATAGATAGCATCACTGCGTCTTGATGATTATCCCTATCGTTATCATCTGTAGTAATAATGCTGTTTGCTGTTTAGATGTTTCTATTATTCATTATGTAATTGTTTTCTCTATTATTATAGGCTTTTGATCTACAGCAGTAGGGATCACCTTGCGATTTTTGAG
>NC_051412.1:3856102-3857161 GCF_015228065.2 Penaeus monodon
GGACTTATCACAAGAATCTTTCATATACAGTGTCATCTTTATGAAAAGGTTTTTATTCTCAATGTTGTAGTGTTGCTCTTAAGATACCTTACCACATTGCTGTCCTGTTTCATTATGGTTATGTTTCCCTACCACCCAAATACTGCGAGTTTTATAGTAGGTTTCATGGTTAATTTAATTAATTACTATGCCTGGAAACGTGAGTTTAAGCTAGAAAGTGCGCGATAACTGGGCTGGTGTCATTATCACCATAATCAGTTTGTTAGATTTCACAAAAGATTATATGATATTAAAAGTGGACATATAAGATTTGACTCTCCTTATCCTTGCGGTGATATTGAGGATACCAAGGCAAGAAGGATAATGTTGATGCGACTCACGAATAATACAAAAAAATAACATGTAAAACAATTTTCGGGAAAAGTACAGTAATATCTTTTTTTTTTCTCAAGAGAAGCCTTTTAACTGGTAGGTCCTCTTTTTTTTATGCAACATTAAAGTCTTATGAAGGTACGGTGAAAGAGTAGTTCTAAATGGCAGTAGTGAAATTATAATCTTCATAATTGTTATGCTTATGCTTTATGCATATTCTGTTTTGTATTTATCTCATTAATATGGAAAACATTTACGTTAATTCATTAACTACAAACCAGTGTTCTGTTGAATATGCTGTTATCGCACTATTTTGTTCTTTTTCTGACAAACTAGAATTTTATATACCAAACAATTTATCGTTTTAATATTTATTGTCTGAAACTTTCAGGATCGAGATCGATTTCAGCAGATTTTTGAGAATTCGTTATCGAAAAGTTAACACAGGAAAACAAAGACCAGGTAAGAGATAAGAAGGAGCTTCGTGAAGAAACAGAGAATGTGGGATGCTCCTGTGCGGGATGCGAGGGAGAAACTAATTCGTGGGCAGTGGCAAGCGGAAAGTGGCATTTCCGTGAGGCGAGGAGAGTCATTGACGTAAAAGCTATGAGGGGAAGGATTTTTGAGTGGGAAGTCCTGAAAGTATGCAGTTGATGGAAAAACATTTAATGGAAAAGGGACCTGCGA
>NC_051412.1:3857472-3857765 GCF_015228065.2 Penaeus monodon
CTTCCGAATGTTCCCACTTCCTGCTTCCAACTGCACGACGGATAAATCGTAAGTAACCAATCCGTGGAAAATGAACTGCATGCATCACGTAAAATCCCAGACGCGCACTTTGGCAATGCCATGCAGATTTCATGGTGTAACGTTCACTAGCCGTTTGCCTCGCACTTTTTAATATTTTTAGGCTGTGTAGTTCAAAGGAAACGCAAAGGAATATTTACGTTTGTTTCCCGGAGGCATGATGCATTGCATTTCAAATTAAATGCTGATTGCCAGTACGAGTTTTTCTTTGACGA
>NC_051412.1:3857840-3858810 GCF_015228065.2 Penaeus monodon
GCCTATTTGCAATTTTTGTCTGTTTATGCCCAGATACATAAAGAGCATAAATGTATAGTCTAATCATAAAAAGATATATAAGTATACGTTTTTATAAATTAAATCTTTTCAGTTCAAATGCGAAAAGGAATTCCACTGTAACCCTGATGTTTATTCGCCTTTCAATATCCCTTTTTATAGCATCTCCGAAACGACAAACACTGTTAAATTTTCAAACGTATCTTGGATTTCCAAATAAGGAACATGCTAATGACAAGTAAAGGAATAAATCGTCAACATATACTGCATCCCTTTTCCTAATGAAAAACTAAATGCTCTTGAATACACCGTATCTCCATTAAGCTTGCTATACAATACTGCCATCTTAATTGTGCCTGTAATCAAGGTTGGACAATTGGAAGCATCATTCATTGGTAAATACTGTGTGCCTGATATTCATCCAGGTTAATACAACCTCTCTTTATCGGTTAGGATGAAAGCTAAATATTATCTCAAGGCAGTGAGATACCACCAATGATAATATATATCATAATTTCCTGAAACAGTTGTACTACACAGGTTCAACGCTGAATCCATTTCTCTGCAGCAAAGTGGTAGGTTTTATGTAAGCTTCGAGTTAAAATGTGTATTCTGAGATTCTTAAATCGTGCAGATACACATCGATATCATATATCCGAAACTACTAAATTAAGTATTTCTAGGCTCATTATACAAACAGTATAATAGTTTCTAAGCTTGGATATGTTCCTGTAGATTGAACCTTTCGACTTTACATTTCTATACATAATCTTTGATACTACAGTACATTCTTTGTGTCGCCTGAATGTTCGGGTAACACTTACTATTAACTAACGATAAAGGTCAGCGATCGACCGGTCTCTATGAACAGAACGTAAAATATCCATAAGCGGTAAAATTCAAACAAAAGAGTGGCTGACGATAGTGCATGTACATTGACACGAGCATTACC
>NC_051412.1:3859356-3859599 GCF_015228065.2 Penaeus monodon
CTACAAAGTTTATGGCTACATGTCCATTTCGTCTCGCTTTTAAGAGATGTATATAAGTAGCTTCACTGGGCACCAGGAGTTTTATGCGTTCTGGTACTGAAGTTCTCTGTATAAAATAAAGTATAAGAAGTATGTTAACTGAGACACAACGAATGTCTGCTGCCCGAGTGTGTAGGAAAAGTAAGAAACTCACCGAGTGAAACAGAATTTCAAATAAAACTATTGTGGAATGTGAGTATAAAG
>NC_051412.1:3859735-3860189 GCF_015228065.2 Penaeus monodon
CTTCTTATCGATTCTAATAAAAAAACACCAATCATATATATACATATATATTTTCCCATCATATAATTAGTAAAAAAAAAGAGAGAAAAAAAACTAATCTTATCTACGAACAAAGGGAGTCGAGACACTGAGATGAAAGTGGTCTCGAGGGAGAAGCATCAAGGAAGGATTTTAGGATGCTGGAGACAAGGTTTCGCCCCCCGGGAAGGAAAATAACGCTCCGAACAAACGAGGCTAATTGATTAATGGGATCCTCCAGTCAGCGACCTTTGTCATCTCGTTCGAAGGATTCCTCGGACTATTGAAGGCATCGGCTGTACAAAGAAATGGAAATTGTTGTTGGAATCTGGTTGCGTTGACTGCGTATAGTTGTTTAGGGAAGGTTACGTATGAGATGTTAAATATTTGAGGAAAATAGGCGGTGTTAGATCTTTAGAATAGCAAGGTATAACTT
>NC_051412.1:3860866-3860995 GCF_015228065.2 Penaeus monodon
AGAAAGATGTGTCTGTACAAGGTAAAGAGTCTACTACCATCATGATACAGCATATAAATTACAAATATATACCATGGCATAATAGAAAAGGATAACAGCATTGCTAAAGAGAGGCGTCTGGACACCGTA
>NC_051412.1:3861044-3861248 GCF_015228065.2 Penaeus monodon
GTGTACATTTGGCCTACAAGTCCCTCACCCGGGGGTCGCCACACAAGGAAACAGATTACCTAGTTTTTAGGCAACATTTGGGCAACCAGACACCCGGATCCAGTGGTTTAATTGCCACTGATACATATGAATACTTCTTAAAATGGCCTCAAGTTATATGTGATATACATATGATGACTTGTGTTAATCTAGCCAAGATTTTTT
>NC_051412.1:3861294-3861402 GCF_015228065.2 Penaeus monodon
GCCTCTAGCATACATATCATAACCATTATAAGAAATGATGACATTTCTGTTGTAATTCTAGAAAGTTTGAATTAAAATAAAGTTTGCTTATTAACTGAAAAAAAAAAA
>NC_051412.1:3861498-3861670 GCF_015228065.2 Penaeus monodon
TACTTTAATTTAACTGAGTTACAAGCACCATGTATAACTAAGTAATGGAATTAATACTTCTATTTAATAAATAGTTGGTGTTACTTTGCTTCAGGTAGCTTACAGATATTTATTCTTGTCTGAGAATAAAAACATGTTCACATATAGGGCTTTAAGTCTATTTCGGTTTGCT
>NC_051412.1:3861697-3862128 GCF_015228065.2 Penaeus monodon
TTAAAAACATCTCTGGCTTGTTTAGATATAAGTAGATATAAATCTGTATGTGTGTGTGTCTTTCTAATTACGAGGTAGCTTAGTAGTTTTATGCACATTATTCCCAGATCGATTGGCTGATTATATAGAATTCCCAGAACCTAATTCTTGATATTCTTTAATTCCGGAAAACACTTCCTTAAAATAACACGAAATGTTTTTTTTTTTCTTTTTTATACCATTTTCGTTAAAATTATAGTATATATCCATATCAATACCTGAGACCACTGTTTTTAATATCACTAGTAACACCGAACAAAGCATTTATCTGCTTTCGTAACACTGCATGTTTCAGTAATCACAAAAAACGAAATTTATGATCAATCTATCCTGGAATTTTAAACTGTATTATGCTTCGATTATCTCAATACAAATGATACACCCTAGATTAC
>NC_051412.1:3862188-3862354 GCF_015228065.2 Penaeus monodon
ACGTACATTATAATCTTTATTATCCTCTTTATTATAATTTTCTTATAGTGATGGGAGAACTTGTCCTAGAACAAACAAGAGAGAACAAAACAATGAAATGAAATGAAACAATCTCGAAAGTGTCAGGAAATTGTCAAATTCATCACACAAGGAACCCCTCCCCCCC
>NC_051412.1:3862377-3862599 GCF_015228065.2 Penaeus monodon
CAGTGGACTCCCATTCATCAAAGAGACATACCCCCCTCCCCTCTGCCAGTCAAAGGGTAAGGGAACCTCATCAGTTTTGAAAACGCTGACATAAATCATACCTTTAAAGTTGTAATAGCAGTGCATGAAATATTGTGCAAACCAGTGACTTTTGTTTTTGACGTGTTTAAAGCCTGTTTTCATCGTTCTTTCAGTCTGTATATAGTATTAAGATAATATTAA
>NC_051412.1:3862656-3863536 GCF_015228065.2 Penaeus monodon
TCCTTCCCGAAAGGTATTTTACATAGCATCTGAAAATTAGAGTAATGAAGATAACAGCTAGTAAAGTTAATTATGATTAATATGATTACGATACCCCCCCCCAAAAAAAAATGAGGATAATAATAAGAAATTAACGATATTAACATAAATTATATACGTAAAGTTAACATCATCGAAAAATATTGCTATTATAAAAAGAAAAAGTAACTGATTAGTTGGCTACAATTGTTGAAAAAAAAATCGTTTATATAACTATACGCATGCTTGAGTTCGGAGTTACCTGGAATACAAACAATTTAATGAGCCTGCAAGTTAAATCTGTGTTTAAACTTTTTTTTAAATGTCAAAGCTACCGTTGATAACGACGGCATCCATACCAAAGTGTCAAATAAATAGAAAGTTCTCAGTCTAGTGGGTATATATTCTGCCCGTCGTGACAGTGAGAGGTAAAAGAGGATTTCGTTCACCTTCTTTCACTCTAGGGGGATTCGTGGGTTATCTTCGTACGTTGCTTAGATGACAATGTTTTTCCTTCTTTCTTTCTTTCACCACATCTTCCTATTCCCCCCGCTCTCTTATTTCTGTGAATATTTAGTTTTTAATCATTCTCGATCTTCCTTCTCCTCTACCTCGATATCCCTCCTCTCCTTCCCCATTCCCAGCGTCCCTCTAAAACGATAGTCTTCATTCCCTCCTCTTTACCTCTACATCCTGTGACTCGTTAAATACCCTCATGCCTTCCCTCGGCCTCTATACACATTCTTCTCTCTACCCCCTCTCCCTCCCTCTTGTGCCACCTAATCCCTCCACTTCAACAAACCCCAACGAGAGATCAGTCCACTGAAATGACCAGGAGCCATGAGGGTTTTACAATTGCATG
>NC_051412.1:3863563-3864121 GCF_015228065.2 Penaeus monodon
ACACGGGATGTGTGCTAAATCCCCAGATGGAGTTCGATCAACTTTTGGAAGGTATGAGTCTTTACTGTACTTACTTCGCTTTTTAGAGATTTACAAAGTATTCCTTATCTGCATGTGTAATGTTGTCTGTTACATGTCGATCCGTTGAATTCTTCTTATATTTTTTAGCTTTGTTTTCCCTGAAAAATTCTGTACATGTACTACCTAGTATTCGTTATTTGATTTATTATTTTCTAGCTCACCCGTCAGTCGGTATAAATTGCTTTTGGTATTTTTTTTTTCAGGGTCTATTCTTTCGTTCTTTTGTTTACGTTTCCTTACACAGGCCTCAATAAAAGTTCTAATTTAACAACTAGAACATAGGCTTTTGGCATTTCGGTATCTGGATACCCAATCTAATATGCGTATTAACATGTTTCAAGTACACCTCGACTATCTGACTACATAGTATAAACTAAACTGTTACTCATGTACAATAAATACTGGGTCCGGAATACTAGGGCCACCAGTATGACGTCCGACCAACAGATCCACTGATGAATTGGGGATGGAAGCCGC
>NC_051412.1:3865413-3865723 GCF_015228065.2 Penaeus monodon
AGCGACATCAGATAATCTTTCTAACAAATATAAACTGGAAATGAGGAAAACAAATTTCCTCACCTCTCATTTACTTTTCTTCCCTCTCTCTCTCTCATTCACGCAGTCTCCCTATTTAATTCCTCTTTCGTATCCTCCCCTCTCCTTCTCTCCATTCTCTGTTTCCACTTTTTCCTCTTCCTAAATCTTTTTTTCCCCTTTATACCTCATTTTTCCCCTCATGGCCAACCTTTCCTCTTAAATCTCCCTTTTACCCTTCCTCTTCCTTTCATTTTCCTCCCTTTTTTATCACTCACCCCCCGAGAGAGCT
>NC_051412.1:3865769-3866007 GCF_015228065.2 Penaeus monodon
CCAGCCAAATTCCCCTCCAAAAACCTCCCTCTTTCCTTTCCGCCCCCAATCCTCTCCATCCGCGCCCCCTCCCCCCCATAACCACCTTCTCCGGCGGGTCGTAAACTAGAGGGTGTTAACCTTGCAGGTCGTGGCGCGTCGGTCGCACCTCCGACGCTTTCCCGGCCGAGGCGTGTGGCTTGATTCGCCTCCTCCGGCTAAGCCACCTGCGCGCCGTATTGATTCGCTTCTGAAACTT
>NC_051412.1:3866439-3866943 GCF_015228065.2 Penaeus monodon
TGAAAACTCCAACGGCACTGAAAGAAGCACGCGAACATAATTTCACCGAGCCTACTGAAGGAGAAAGTTCCATTTGTTGTGTCATTGCGTCACGATGTTTACAATGAGCATTCGAGTCTCAAAGCTCTCATTACATATGCGTCATTCTAAGATGATTTTTTTTGTTTAGCATTTCAATGATGATATGTGCTAAAAAAAAGAGTATGGTGTATTATATTAATAATAATACTGAAGCTAAAATAATTTTGGATTAGGCTTATGTGATCGTGATTATGGTGATTGTGAGAAAACAGTGACTTATTATTACTAGTTGTAAAAGTTACAAAAACTATAGTAATACTCTTTACCATTATTATTATTATAAACTACATTCATAATTTTACGGGGTTTGTAATAATGATAATACTAAAAAGCATGACAATGATTATACTGCAAACATCGTAAGAACTGTCATCAGTAAGGATACAATAATTACAGATTAGAGAGACGAGATAGCTACTATTA
>NC_051412.1:3867265-3867577 GCF_015228065.2 Penaeus monodon
GTTGGTGAAAATGTGGTTTGCATCTCTGCGTCAGCCTCCGTGAAGATATCTTTTGTGAATCTCTGATGCAAAAATCGTGTATGGGTGACTTGTGTAAACACCTCATGATGGGTAAAGTATCGGTATAATATATCTAAGTCAACCATGATATATTTAGACTTGTCATTCCTGTGAAGGGTATGTTTATTTATGTTGATTTTATGATATCAAGAAGTCACATGGGTTTTCAGCTCATAAAAATGGATTTTGACTTCATGGATCTCAAAAGGTATATAAAAAAAAAACACCTGTCGATACTGATGGTGACACAAA
>NC_051412.1:3868315-3869678 GCF_015228065.2 Penaeus monodon
GCTCCCACAAATCAGATTCAGAGGGCGTGGGCTACAAGAAGCATATCATAGATTCAAAGTAGAGAGGACAATACCCAAGTCAAGGAAGAGACATGAGAAAACTTCGATAAGGGTATGAGTAACCAAGCCAAAACTTTTCTATAGAGATGTTTATGTCCGATCCTAAGTAAAAAAAAATCCTGTTTTTGTTGCATGGTTCCTGCATCGAAAATGAAAGCAGCTCTAGCACCTTATTCAGGGGAAACAAATGATTCGTTGATAAGGAAAGGCCCCGTTAAAGTGGCTATACTATAGCGGAAGAACCAGATGGTATGGCTGCTTCGATGATTTAAAAATATCGACAACGACTTAGACGTTCATCATTGTTGATATTTCAAGTATTTCCAGTAAGCGAGCTCTTCTCAGTTATAAACCAGTATAACTAACCAAAAACTATGCGAGAGTAAGGTGTCGAACTAATCGAGAAATGTAGCATAAAATCATGTAAACAATATAGATTGTGGAAGATTAATTATGCATCTCAGGTCTTGGTTTTAGGGCAGTTGCTGAGATCCCTGTAATGGCGAAGCAGCTGTTTACGTTATATAGAGGAAGTGCCCCTCGATACGTTAGAATCGAAAGTAGAACACACACGTCCAGAAAAAAAATCTAACAGAAAATAAAAATAACTATAGTAACCAGAGGCAAAAATCTCATAAGAAAGAGGTATACTCCCTCACTGATTTCATCATGCATAACTACAAAGCAAACTAGTGATTGAAATGCATACTTGATCATGAAAATTACTAATGCTGTCAAAGTTTACTTAGCCCAGAATCACTTGCTGTCAAAGTTTACTTAGCCCAGAATCACTTGCTGTCAAAGTTTACTTAGCCCAGAATCACTTGCTGTCAAAGCTTACTTAGCCCTTAACCACATCCAATAAGTAAGAACATACAAACACACTACACACACATACGTACTATCAATACCCATACAATTACTTTCACGGACGGAAAAAGCCATATGAAAAAAAAGACACTAATGAAAGTCTCCAATAACCACATCCAACGCCACGGGTTAATCATTTGTGCCACGATAACCTACTCCAAACCCGCCTTCATTTTCCAAGTGCTGGATGTATGCAAACTCTAAGCCACCTAGAAATCCCATTCGGATTGAATAATCTTTCCCAAATCCCAGGAAGCTTTGGATGCATCAGTTGCCTTCATATTCACCAATGCAGATTCCTGACACTTCGTTTATTTGGTATTCACAAGAAACAAAGGAATGATTTAGTCTCCCATCTCTTGGCTCTCCTTTCGTTTAATGGGCTGAGATTTTTCTCTCTCGCTCTTTGCACTTTCTTCGAATTTGTGCTTCG
>NC_051412.1:3869721-3870089 GCF_015228065.2 Penaeus monodon
CGTTGTGATCTATATTAGGTATTTCAATGGCTCTATGTTTCTTTCCTTTCTTACTCAGTTCCTTGTTGTGAACGAATTTACTCTCTCTCATTCATTCTCCATTTTAAGCCTTTTTGAATTTCTAAACGATCTCATAGTTTTCTTATATTTTCTCACCAAAGTTAAATTCCTTCATAATCTTGATTTTTACTCACTCTTTCCTTCCACCACTTTTTTTTTTTACTTCATTCTTTCATTTCTCACGTCACTTCTGTTCGCTAGATTGCATTCATTTCCGCGATTCTTATCTTTTGCATATACGACTTTTTCCAAATGACTCGCAACATTCATTATTTTGTTTCATATCAGGGCGAATGCCAAGACCTTTA
>NC_051412.1:3870317-3870461 GCF_015228065.2 Penaeus monodon
GAAGTGAACGGGATAAAGTATATTAATATTATACTGAGTAACATTTTCTGCTTTTTATCTCAGTCTCTTTATTTTACATCTTATCTAAGCTGTACATTAAATGAATAAAAATTAATATATTTTAGAAGTAGTCTCCTTACGGTG
>NC_051412.1:3871080-3871416 GCF_015228065.2 Penaeus monodon
GAGTAACAGAAACCGAAAGAGATTGAACTGAAAAAAAGAGAAAAAAGAAAAGAAGGAAGAATAGGAAAAGAATAAATAAAAAAGGAAAGCCGAAACCGGAGAAAAAACGAGATAGAAAAAAATGGAAAATACTCTCATCCCTTCAGCGCAGACATAACGGGGAGTTAATTTCGAAAGCTTGAAATCAACTTGAAACTGTATCTGTAACCGTGAAATCAGGAAAGCAAAAGCATACAGTAAACTAATGCTATTTACCATGAGATTTAAATGGATTTTTATACCAGATACTTTTATATGTGAAGTTATAGGACATATAGGAAAAAAAATTCAAAAATG
>NC_051412.1:3871503-3871838 GCF_015228065.2 Penaeus monodon
GGTAGTTGGCTTTAAGATGTGAATTTGGGAAGAATGGCAAAGAAAATATTAAAGTAAAATAACAAAGTAAAAACAAGATTTGAGATAATATAAGCGATATCACAATCATTAGAAATAATTTCTTATTTTGCAAAAAGGCATAGAGATAGATAAACCTGCAAAAATAAAAGAGGTTAACGCAGTATATAAGTGAAACATGACTGACATTTAGAAAAGAAAGAATTAATTTTACCATGTTTACTTGTACATTGTGTACTTGTATCATTCTTTTGTTCTCGGTCTTTTGCAATTTATTTTGAAAATAATGTGTCACTTCTTTATAGTAGATATATACT
>NC_051412.1:3872305-3872944 GCF_015228065.2 Penaeus monodon
CATAACATAACACTTTATTCTCCCTATTTGGCTCTCTTTTGATGCGAAGCAGAAGTTCACTACAGTAACTCGGCATTAATTCGAACATTTTAATTCCCTTTGAGTGCACGATTTCCCATACACGAAACGCAATAATTCTATCTGAATATTTGCCCTTGTCCAAAGCGCCTTAAACTCAGTATAAGTGATGATATCTTAGCTTATTTCTTCTTTTTCTTATTCGAACTCTAATGAAATTAGTCTCGAAAGTCTTGCCGACTAGATTACTTTATTAATCGGTAATCAAATCAGTACTCTTCACAGGATCTTTTACGGCAACGGAAGCTAAGTCAATCGCTCACAACACGGGAGGAGGATGACACATAATTTAACTAGCGTGAGGGCGAGAGGTATCTGGAGTAACTGATTTTTGTCATTAAATAGCCTTGTTGTTTTTGTTTTCATTATCAATGCTGTTTCTCTCACATCTTAATGTGCTGAGTGTTCGGGTGTGCATAATCTATTTTATCTATTTATTTTCCTTTAAGATGGCATTACCGGGGACCCTCTTAATTGTCCATATGCGTGTGTGTACCAACCCATCTCCCAGCCTGGGGTTTGTACTTAAATGTAAATATAAACACATACATAAATAAATGA
>NC_051412.1:3873081-3873401 GCF_015228065.2 Penaeus monodon
ACCTTGTATTCTCTATAATATTCCTGCGATAACCGTACATTCCAGTGTCCTGAAAACGGACCAAATATGAGTAAAGAAATATAAAAAAGCAAAAATTCCGAACCTCAAGAGTCGCCGCAAAATAAGATTGGTCCCCAGAATGTAACTTCGGAGGAGGAAGTCGACGAGGAAGAAGGCAATCAAGACGGTTATAAAAACGAACGGGATAAGATCTTCAAATGAGAGAGAATCTGATGAAATCTGTGGCTGTGCTTTTCCCACATGTCATTATAACGGGGTTGTTTGGAGGAGTTAGAGACACGTGGTACACACATCCACAC
>NC_051412.1:3873847-3874376 GCF_015228065.2 Penaeus monodon
CATTCAAGCTGTGATGCAGAAGAGGAACAAAGAATCCCACAAAACGAAGATTCCAGTACTGACTGTCTTCGGCAGGAAAGGCATCAATCGGGGAGAAACTCATATCGCAAGCCATGGCTGGAGAGCGCGAGAGAATGGCCCGTGAATAGCCTTTGTCTCGATGGCGCTGTACTTCATTCTGCCTTGTGTCCGGGGGTCCACGTCAACTGCGAGATCTTGGAGGACCAGCGAAGGATTTCGGCCGCAATTAAAGGTGAGATGCGGCGCGATAGGAGTGCTAAAGACGCCCTTATGGAGCCGGGCCATTCCAGCGGGCGAAAGAAATCTTTGGCATCCGGTCTCTTCGGCATCAAAGGGAAGGATGGCCAATTTCGGCTGGATTACACAATGCGCTTTGTGTCACTTAGGAGAAAGCGATTGGCAGTTTACGGCTTCCTGATAACAACCCGGACCAAAGTTCAGACACAATCTGGAAAGGATTTACACCCACGCCTGCCGCCGCCGCCACATGTCCACTTGCAGACGAGAG
>NC_051412.1:3874596-3875187 GCF_015228065.2 Penaeus monodon
GTTTTCCGGTCAAACGAGTGTTTTCCTTCCCTTCTTTTGTTGTCTTATATAAGTGTATCTCTTCCTTACCCCCTCCCCCAAGCTATTTAATTATACTAACATCCTATTTTGCATGGTAAGTATTTTCCTTTCCAGTGCCAGATTAGAAGCAAACCAAAGAGAGTCATTAAATATATCTAATTTCTAATGCAGTTTTATTCACAATCACATGAAAAAGGAAAGCTTATTTTACGTCAGATAATCCTTTCATACTTTTGAGTACGAAAAAAGCCATTTTAGAATATGACATTAGCTAAAAGGAATGATAGAGAGAGAGAAAGAAACAAAATAACTACACATTTTTCAAAACTGATCAAATCCTCGCAGTTCCCGGGGAATGACCCTTAGAGGCTCCTGAACATTTTATTAATCTCGTATCTCAAAGGCCGCATCATCTAAAGTGCTTAATCATTCAGCTTTTCAGATAAGGGAATCGTATTGAAGAATTTTCTCTTTTTCCTTTATGTAAAAAGTTATTAGATTCTTTACCGTTCGTAGAAAAATATGAATTGCTTCTACTGATATTAACAGTAGGTAATAATTACCTAGATT
>NC_051412.1:3875572-3875659 GCF_015228065.2 Penaeus monodon
AAGACGTTTTTGGCGTAGTCCCTCCCATCTTCAATGGTGAAACGGTAGAAATATGAATAATAGATCCTTCAAAGATTTTCAATTCAA
>NC_051412.1:3877205-3877444 GCF_015228065.2 Penaeus monodon
TTAACATGTTTAGGAGACGTATCATGGATGAGAGGGAGCAAATAAAAAATATATAATAAAAAAAATCTAGTAATAAAGGATATCAAAAAAGGAAAGTTATTACGATCCATTAGTTAAAGAGTGAGTCGTAAGGAGGGATTATACAAAAGAAAAACAATAATTAAAACTTTTTGTTTTATAGTATGACTTCATTTTAAATACGTTCACATAAAAAAGCATCTTTCTACCTAACTTTCTGT
>NC_051412.1:3877476-3878084 GCF_015228065.2 Penaeus monodon
TGATATAAATAATATACCGTATTAACCTTGTGTGCATAATGAAGAGACATAAAAACGAATCACAAAGAAATTTTATTAACAGATTGTTCATTGTCCATAATCGCAAATAAGGCCATTCACCATATTTTGCCATTAGAAGTTACCAGTGGATAAGGTGCAGAAGGTTTGGAGAGGAGGGCCATGACCAGCCTGTCCACACTAGGACCTGATATCAGTAATATGAAGCATGGCAACAGTCCCCGTTCTCCTGGTCCCGATTACAACATAATAGAGACCACGGGAAGGATCTGTTCCAAGGAGGAGACAGGGTCTGTGGCTCCTCAGTGCGTCTGAACTACTGCAGTTGTACTAGATGTTAAAATAGTTCTGTCTTATTCAGTAGTTATGTGCACTGGTGACTGGAGTATTAAATGGGGTGTGATATGACTGCTGTGCCACTGTTTTGACGCACAGGTGTTATGATGGTGAATATTGTTAAGCCAGCATTGTTATGAAGCTAGCATACACTCCAAGTAATGTTTGCTTATAATCATGCTTACGTCTGGTGGCCTTGGTACTTTATAAAGATAAAAATGTAGTTGACTAAATCCTATTTCAGTCTAGAGAAA
>NC_051412.1:3878219-3878652 GCF_015228065.2 Penaeus monodon
ACCTTGACGTGAAATTGATGTCTATTCGGTGGTTATCTAAAAATAATCCCGGACCATTTTAAATCCAAAAGGAAAAGAACCAAGACAGAGAAGGAAACAAAGATAATTAGGTTAAGAAAGGAGGAAAGTAAAAAAAAGAAGAAGTTAACGAGAGACAGCTAAGCGAAAACCCGAAGAAAAGAATGAGAGAAAATGAAAAAAAAGATATGAGATACGACATTGTAAGAGGAAATGAAAAAGATAACTGACTCGATTTTGGAAAGATGGCCAGACAAGACAAGGAAGTTATATGACACATACTTTAACTGGAAAAAAAAACAAGATCATTAAATGATGTTTGAAACCTGTATATTCAGAATCATCATCTGCTATAAATAATGTTCATAATGGAACACAAAAATATAAACAAAGGATAGCCATAGCATAGGTCTAT
>NC_051412.1:3879382-3879694 GCF_015228065.2 Penaeus monodon
AAGAGAAAGAGAGTTGTGGAAGGAGGGAAAATTATATAGAGAGATGGGGAGAAGGAAAAAGGGAGAAAAAAGAAAAATAACGGGTAGTCGTAAAGGAGCAAAGCAAGGTTGAGAAAATTAAAAAGACAAAAAGAATTAAAGAAGAGGGAAGAGGAAGGATATATCAACTTTTGACAAACAAAAAACGAAAAGATTAGTTTGAAACGATTAAAAAGTGAAAAGAAGAAGAAAAAAAACATTTAAGAACCAAAGCGAGGATTATTAGAAAAAAAAAGAAAATTATAGTGACCTAGTCGAAGTAGAGAATTGGGG
>NC_051412.1:3880911-3881404 GCF_015228065.2 Penaeus monodon
CGGAGGGAGAAACACCAACAGAAAACGCCTGTCCATAAATCCCAGCAGATTACCGCCCTCTCGCCCAGCCTCCTCCGAGCTGACACTATAAAAGGTTCCTCTCCTCTCTTGCCTGGACAATACCGCCGTAATGCCGAAGGCCCTTTTAGCTCCTGGGACACAGTGCAAGAGACCCGTATTAGCTGTCGTCTTGTGCTGAAGCCGAGGGTCATGGTAGTAAGCCAGGTCAGGAGACCGATACAGGTCAGGGAAGGCAACCAGTGTCACGTTATAAAGCTAGGTCACACCCGCAATATATAGCTTGTGGCTTCGTCAACTATCAGCGACCTGTGAGAAATGCGAACAGGGGACGCAGTTCAACAGTTCCTCCCGGTTTAAAGGAGAGTGACTTTCCTTGGAAATAAAACCTTCGGACTTTTCTAATCTGATCTTCATAACTCGGGATTTATTAACTCGAGTTAAAGACAAATTTCGGGGGAGAAAAGACATCATG
>NC_051412.1:3881442-3881881 GCF_015228065.2 Penaeus monodon
AATAGTTAAACTACCTTTAGACAACACTCCTTTAAAAATAATGGCAGAACATTCTTCTTTCATATCTCTCGAATTTTGCTACACCATAATGTCCTGCAGCCAACAAGACCTAGGGACTTTCTCCTGGGCCATTTAACCTGTCACGAACAAGCCTTGCTCGGTAAAACTTTGCCAGACACGACGGAGTTGACTTTAGATATTTACTCAGTTGCATCGATCGACGCCGCTGCAGTAGAGGTAACGAAACGCAGTCCAATATCTATCGAATGGAGAAAGGAAGGTAAATATTCTTTTGCATGTGGGACCTGCAGGGACAAATTTGCACAGCTCCCGATGATGTATGTGTGACTGACTCCGGAAGAGGGAGTGAAGTGGTATTATTTTTGAAAGGAACTGGTATGATAAGAATATGTACATATATTCTCTCTATGAAGATAAA
>NC_051412.1:3882113-3882259 GCF_015228065.2 Penaeus monodon
TTTGAAATGGTTCCCGACGCCCCCCCTACTACCACCACCCAGCGATAACGGGCTTGAAGGAGAAAGTCGAGTTAATATGCAAAATAATTTTTCAATAGATAATAAAAAGAATCCTTCATAACCAAGCAAAATCAAAGTGAGTTGTT
>NC_051412.1:3883329-3883454 GCF_015228065.2 Penaeus monodon
CAGTCTCGCTTCCCCCTTTCCCATCGTTATTTTCTCTTTCCTCCTTTTCTACGCTATTACTATTTCCTCAGTAGACTACATCACGCAAAGGGCTATGTTGTGCCCTCTTAAACGACAACCACTGA
>NC_051412.1:3883586-3883794 GCF_015228065.2 Penaeus monodon
CTTCCCCTCTTATTTCTTGCTGTCTCTCTCTGTTATGTTATCTCAGCCTGGCGCCCCTGATCAGTCTTCCCAAGGGTTTAAAATCCCCCTGATGCCACCAGCCGTCTTCGGTCGCGACCTCACTTCATCAGGCGGAGGTAATCCTCAAAAAGGAGGCGCTTCTTAGCTGATGAAATGAAGTGTGTGGATCCGCGGTGCCGGGAGAGAA
>NC_051412.1:3884302-3884461 GCF_015228065.2 Penaeus monodon
TATCCGAAAATCAAATAAGCCTAAATATTTTTTCAAGTGTAAAGTTCATCAAGGAGCCCATTACCAGAGACTACCCAAGTAACTCCCTCCTCTGTCAGTGACTAAAACTTGCACTCCAATATCGACTTCCCATTTCTCGTCGACACTTTATCTCTCGCG
>NC_051412.1:3884513-3884673 GCF_015228065.2 Penaeus monodon
TTATCTATGCGTGTTTAGGTGTCTTTATGGCTTTATCCATGGCTTGATTATTCGTTCTCTTTATCTGGCTGTTTGCTTTGACACCTTTATCTTCATGTCTTTGCATCCATATTTATATATGTTGATTCATTTCCAGAGGAATACCTGGCTATCTTTCTTT
>NC_051412.1:3884965-3885193 GCF_015228065.2 Penaeus monodon
AAAAAAAAAAAAAAAACGTCTAATACCACCCCTATAACAAAGTGAAGTATCCCTAAGAATAACAAATAAAATCCGACCAACACGGAGGAAAGTACTTTGATCCCTTCTCCCCACATTTCCCTCACGGCGAGCAGCATATCGGCCTAAAGTGCTCTTATTGCAGAAGCGAAGGAGAGGAGGCGGATGAAAGGACGTACCGCACTAGACAAGGACCTGTTTTCATGGGTA
>NC_051412.1:3885463-3886414 GCF_015228065.2 Penaeus monodon
TTGAAAATCCAAGAAGTACTAAGAAATATAATGTCAAGAAAAATTAAAAGCAGAAGTGCAAACATTATTCGAAATGTATTGCCACATGAACAGAAGACGAAAACGAAGACGAAAGACTGCTATACAAGGTTCCCCTAATAGTTCGGAGCAATAACGCTAATGGTATTTCTAGTACTGTTTGGGAAAGTACTAATAAAAGCGATGTCGTAAAACACTTATGATGAGGAGATTTGTATAGTACGAGTAATGCAGTAAACACAGTGGTAATAACTCTAGCAAAGATAATTGTTGTGTTTGTGGTCGTCATGATAGCATCTCTGTATGCGTTAATCCCAAGAGGTAGTATTAGTAATATAAACAATATTGCGGGTAGTGCAGCAGTTATAGTAGTAAAGGGAGTAGTATTTACAGTAGTTTTGTTTTAAAAGTAAGAGAAGAGACAGGAACTGGTTTGCTATGCACATTTCTATATTCGGTACTTGTAGTGTTGTAGACAATATTAATATCGACAGAAAAAACGGTGACATTTATAGCCAGGGAAAAGAAACTCATGAATTTTTTGGATTTTTTCTATTAAATGTACATATTCATCTGTTTTTTTTTCTATATGTATGTTATGCATTTATCGCTCTATACACATCCATCTCCTACATATAAACAAGGTCACAATACTAAAGTCATATCTCATATCGAACATGAAGTTGAAGCATAAAATGTAAACAAAATAACTTTAGAGAATTACGTGTTTAAAACCCACTTTATTCTCCCACGTCAAAAGTGAAGATCCATTAGAAATTTTCATGAACAAGTTTTTGAACACAATTCCTAAGATATGTAAATAAAGAAACAAACAAGTACATGAATTTAAAAATATATAGTTCATTTACAAAAATCTTTATAGGGCGCAGACTAAAATAACATTTCATTGATAACTCGCTACACTGCTTTGAT
>NC_051412.1:3886452-3886593 GCF_015228065.2 Penaeus monodon
TGAGTTGATTAATGAAAAGAACATGAACTCTGATATACCTGCATTTGTAACCACACAAAGAGGCACCAATAATTTTACGTATGTACAAAGCAATTATTTTTTTATTTTCTATACATTTACTTCATTCAATTTTAAGCTTCT
>NC_051412.1:3886724-3887292 GCF_015228065.2 Penaeus monodon
TCACAAGCATATCCACGCAGGCATACGCCCTTGCAAATAATATAGATAGGCAGAAAAGCTGACACTTGTATAAACAAGTAAAGAACCAACAGCCATTTGCCAAAATGACCGATAAAAAAACTTATAATGAAAACAAATGAAAAATGCTTGTCACGATTCTGCAGCCTTAATTTACAACGAACATGGAAGTGAAATGCAAATATTTACAGTTCATTGACAACATATCTCTCCAGGGCACCGAGATGCTTGCCAATGCATAGTTTGCATATATTCATACGTCTAAACAATGACATGTTTGGCATGACCTAGCACACTCTGCCGTCATTTGACTTCGGCATCGGGCGCTGTTCATTTGTCTGGCATGCATTAACACTGTTTCATAACTGTGGGACCTACTATATTCAGTTTCTTCTTGGGACCTGCTACTAACAGTGCGTCTTTCCTTATATTACTTTTTGTATCGATTATGTCAAGTACGCCAGTATGAACAGACTTTTTTCGGTGTGGATAAAGTAATCTCTATGACCTCTACGCAAAAGGGAATAGCTGTCCCCAGCAAAGGAAAATA
>NC_051412.1:3887391-3887639 GCF_015228065.2 Penaeus monodon
CAGCGCCGTAGTCAACTTTTAGAGGCACGTTTTCACTAATGCATATACATGATTTGATGGCCCACATTACTATTATTTATGAGAACTAATTCATGTAGTCCTTATGTTTGTGATTTCTTGCACAGACTTTATTACAAAAGTGGATAG
Organism: Penaeus monodon; assembly: GCF_015228065.2. Taxonomy (NCBI): domain Eukaryota; kingdom Metazoa; phylum Arthropoda; class Malacostraca; order Decapoda; family Penaeidae; genus Penaeus; species Penaeus monodon. Next base: position 3,887,539 of record NC_051412.1, read on the forward strand.
TAGGACTGATTCACTACGTCTGTCTTTTCTGTAGACCAACTCTTATCAGTCTTCTCCGACTGCGCTACTGTTGTGAATGTGAGTATAAGTCAAAGAAGAAA
>NC_051412.1:3887675-3888028 GCF_015228065.2 Penaeus monodon
CCACATTCCAGCAATTACTGACGGCTTGTATCTTCACTAAACCGATGTATTAAATTATTTCCTTAAAGGTTTTAAGCTCCTCAGATGACATTTTTCTGCCCAATGCGGTTTCATCGATCGCATATACCTTTTAAAGTATATATATTTTAGTAATCACGTTATTTGTCATTTAATGCCCCGTTTCTGGCCGAATATGACGCATTCCTGAGACGGGCTTGGCATTAACTTGGAAATCAGTTCCATTCACTAAAAAGTCTTTTTTCCAGTGCCGCCAAAATAGCTTCTTCTGTCACAGCTATAGATACTATGGCTGAGGATACTACTATACTCACTGTCACTTAAAGAGATATTGG
>NC_051412.1:3888646-3889078 GCF_015228065.2 Penaeus monodon
CCTCAGAAGGAAAAGTATATTGTATTTGCATTTGCATTTCGAGCTAAGCAGAGAAAGTTTTAACGTGTGACAGACTGACAGACAGAGAAAAAGAGAAATAATAGAAACGATAGTTTTTCTAACCCTGTCAGGTTCAGCTTTATGGGTCTCGAATGTGTGTCGTCCCTGACAGGCTGTTAGTATTATAAGCTAAAGTCTAAGGAAGTGCTTACAAAGATTTTGTTCAAGGCTGTTGCGCCACGCCAGTACCTCTTGGGCATTAATAATGATAAAATGATACTAATATGTGAACTCGTATAAAAAAAAGAGTTTTTTGATATACATTTTAGAAGTATACATAAAATATTTTTTAAATCAGGAATAAATTATCTGCATTTACATTTTTATCTTTGATCTTAACAAAAAAAAAAATATTTTGATTAGATTTGTCTT
>NC_051412.1:3889430-3890071 GCF_015228065.2 Penaeus monodon
AAAGACTTACGAGGTCGAGGACGAAAATTTAGGATACTATTATGCCTTTTTATCATGCAATAATTTTTGTTTCAGCTACAACACCGTATGTATTATTCTTACTCAATACTTCTGGAAAGGAAGTGAATTAAAACAAACAAAATTTCTGACTGCCGTAAATAAATAGTTTGCATGATTTTCTTACATAAAACGCGGATAACTGCCAACAAATCATAGTACTGCAATGTTAACAAAGTAAGATATAGTACTGCGTTGTCAGTTGACGTGACCGCAGTCTTACTATTCTATCCTAAAGCAGAAAAAATGAACATAAGCCTGATTTATAAAGGAAGAGGATGTCATATGTAAGAATTTACTGTATCACAGTCCCTTTTTTATTAATTCATGTTTCAAAATGTTCATCCTTAACTATATTTATAAGTGTAACAAAAATACAACGGTTAGTCATAAAGTAAATTCCTTAAATCTGTAAAAGCAAAATAAACTTTTATTTTTTTCTTTGATTTACATTTACATTATCTCCCACAGTAGCAGTAAAACATTAAAAAGGAAAAAGAAAACAGAATTGATTAAAATGGAAATGTATTTTTGGCACCATTATCATATTAAGAAAATTACTCTCTGCTTCCATAAGATAATGC
>NC_051412.1:3890481-3890577 GCF_015228065.2 Penaeus monodon
ACATAAGTTATGCAATTTTAGAGAAGTGAATGAGTTAACAGTACTACCAAAATCAATTTCACAAAACTAGTAACATAGCTTATTCTATAAATTAAG
>NC_051412.1:3890645-3890977 GCF_015228065.2 Penaeus monodon
AAACAGTATTAGAATGGGTCAATCTATACCAATAAAAGTAACACCAATAGCATAAATCTCTCGTCACATCGTCGAGAAATTCCCGATAAGAAATTCCTCTAAAACAGTATCACGAAGTCCCAATGATTGACGAAGTTTGAGACCGAGATACTCCAAGCGATAAATCGAATCTAAAGTTATCTTGAGTTTAATGCCGATATTGGATGCTTGTCGAATATGACACCGCGTGACTCCGCCATTTATTTTGCATTCAGCAGTGTTCTGTTCGTGTACTTTCGTTTGTTCGTTATATCATTAACAAGTGTGTAATTACTAATGCTTGTGTTTGTACG
>NC_051412.1:3891025-3891094 GCF_015228065.2 Penaeus monodon
TGGAGAGATTAAATTGAGACAGTTGGGAAAAGATCACTAACTACCAGGAATCCATTTGATATAAACATA
>NC_051412.1:3891294-3891502 GCF_015228065.2 Penaeus monodon
AAGAATTATGCATATGATCAGTAAAACACATGGCACTTCAGTAAATATAAGACTTTCATCATATTAAAACCAAACACCAAAGTTATCGAAATCCTATTATTATAGTAATCCTATTATTATAGTAATGATTACGGAATAATTCTCAAGTTGCATAATATTATCTAAATATATACTGAGAAATATGAACATTTTTATATTTTGCAAATGC
>NC_051412.1:3891558-3891810 GCF_015228065.2 Penaeus monodon
TTATTCCGTGTATGTTTTTTTCTCATTGCAATAATCTTAATAATTTTCCAAACTTCAATGTTGGGAAATAATTTGTTGCTCCTTTGTGATTTTTGATCTTTGATCTTGTTGTAAAAAAAATCCAATATAACATGCTCTAAGCAAAATTTTGTGTACTTGAACCTAAACATATGAGTTCATACATTTTTTTTTAAATCTGTCTCCCCCTACCTCTTAGGGAAATAATTAAATGTTCAGTTACCACAATGCTCT
>NC_051412.1:3891908-3893054 GCF_015228065.2 Penaeus monodon
GCTGTCCTCTATTTCTTTGAAGTCAGTAATGTGTTTGTAATGTCATGCACAACAAAATTAGTATAATACCTTGAGTCAAGCCCTCAAAATCGATTCTGAAAGGCTTCGGTTGATCGTTATAACACATAAATATAATATTTATGTTCCCGCTACACGATATGCAGCTTAGTTCAATATTATTCTACCATTTAACATTTGCAAAGCGAGTTGCATTGTCAACTGCTTTGATGAGAAGGCGTTGGCAAGAACTTTTCTTCAACAAACATTCTTTAGCTTTATCTATGTATTGAGGGAATGTGAAACTATTTAGTATGGACATAAGGAGTAAGTAGTATAAGATTTGTCATTAAGGGGAACAATGTAAAGATTTCCTCCTATAAGTATAATGATGTCCGAATGTGAGCCGTGATTACCTGGATATACGATCGACTCGGATAAAAAATATCAACAGAAGGGAAAAATCAATATTATCTCCAAAACTCTAACGATCTCTTCCAATGTATCCTGCTTATAGGCTATATCGCGATCTGGTCGGCTTGTCGGCTTTAACAAAGGAAAGAGTTCAAAAATGCTCCCTTTCTCTCGTCGAACTCCTGAACAGCTTCATACTTATTTTCCTAGTATCACTGTTTGATGTATATATAAAAAAGAAAAAAATATAAAGGCTGTTATGAATATGTTTATTGACAGTTTCATCACTGACAGAGCTATTACTGTTGATAAACCTATCACCATTATCATCACCACGGTAACAGAAATGATTAAATACATCATTTACACTTTCTTCCCCAGAAACGCCTGCAGCACTAGCCTGCCAACTAATCCTGATACATATAAGTTGACAAAAATTCCCTACTGCAACAGCAAAGTGGCCAAGCAACTCGTTTTATAGAATTTGAGCAAATATTTACTGAAAAGCTTGAAAGAAACTTTGTAAAGAGGAACAGGCGTATGTGTGTGGATAACGTAAAAATAAAATTGGGGAAACGAAGAAGAGAGGGGATAGAGGGAGAGGATTGGTTTATAGTATATAGGATTATAAAGGTCATTACAGATGCATTGTTTATAAGGTGGTGATATTTCCTCTGTATCTGAGATTCTTATGTATATATTGTCAAATTATATTTCTTACCGCATGTGATCTTA
>NC_051412.1:3893110-3893455 GCF_015228065.2 Penaeus monodon
TCGCAGTAGTTTTTAATATATCAGCATTAAAGTTCATTATCATATCGTCATATTTTCTAGGATTTACTAGTCAAGAAATATAAGGGCATTGTTATGGTACTTACGAAAATTATGAGCTTTTTTAGTAGTTATTTTTTTTGTTGTTGGTCCAAAAATGATTTAAAGCGTTTTTCACACATGTTAATTATTACCAAAAGAGGCTTTTATGCTAGGGATTTAGTTTATTTCATTAAACTTACGTTTCTGAACAAATTGATATATGTAAATTCAGATCACCACATACTATATTTAGAGTAAATATTGACATTTGAAACAATAGCTTTGAAATAGATTAATACAACATTT
>NC_051412.1:3893518-3893800 GCF_015228065.2 Penaeus monodon
AGATTAAGGGATAGAAAATTTTATGAAGTACGTTACCTCCTCGAACCCATTTACTCGCTTCATAATACGCATCGATAAACCTTTCGTTATATTTCCCATTAAACCATTATTGCCTCTTCAACATCTAACAAAAATCCCTCTCCTTTAAAGTAATTTCGACTTCATTTAGACCTTCTTGTATTATCGTTAAGGAATTCTTTTTCATTCTGTTGGTTCGTTTGTCATTTATTTTATTTGTTCCTTTTGCCCTTTTCAGGGGGTATACGTAATAATTTAACAGGC
>NC_051412.1:3894117-3894370 GCF_015228065.2 Penaeus monodon
TTACGGGGAAACGTCGAGAGAGATCAATTAAGACAAAAGGAGGAATGAATGTCGAAATAACGTAGTTCTGTGATCTTTTGAGAGTAAAACAACAAATAGGATTGATTAGGTCAAGCTATAAATGTTTGCATTATTATTTGGGTAGATAATGACCGATACAGTCATTATCTGCCCCCAAATAATAACACTTTTGCAAAAGTGGGTAATTGACTCAATTGGTTTGTGAATTCCTTTATTTCTTTTCGGGACGGAG
>NC_051412.1:3894400-3894469 GCF_015228065.2 Penaeus monodon
ACATTAATAATTCACTTCAAAGCATATGGTACCTTATTTGAATGAACAAATATATAATGTAATACATGT
>NC_051412.1:3894534-3894740 GCF_015228065.2 Penaeus monodon
TCAAGGATCTGAGCGCAATACGAAACTAGGAACCAACTTAATGACAAATCGCTAGTGGTACTTATGCTATGAAAACCTTCATGCTTTAAAATATCTACATGCATCTTGGGAGGGGGTGTACCCTTTCAGAGTGCATATTCCCTCACTTATCCTAGTCTATTACTTTCTGCATGAGGTTAGTGTGTGTTTGTGTGATTATTCCTTGT
>NC_051412.1:3894938-3895052 GCF_015228065.2 Penaeus monodon
TTATTCCTTGTATCCTCTTTTTTACACGAGATAACGTTTAAGAATGTGATGCCTTATATTCAAATGATTACATCTATCCAGCTAATGTGATGACCCCTGTGAAAAGAATGAACC
>NC_051412.1:3895529-3895920 GCF_015228065.2 Penaeus monodon
GGCCTTTTCAGCCTTATAAAGTAATGAGAGCACTGTGTAAGTATACAGCTTCATTACTGAAACACTTTTATGCAAATTGGCGCTCGGAAAATCTGGACTGTCATCACCAACAGTAATTAAACTTTTATCCGTGTAGTTGACTTAGGTAACGAAGTCGCTGGAAATAAGCCGGGATTTCGCCTAGTGTTAAGTCTCATAATAAGTATTAGGCTGCTGCAGTTTCAGCCTTGGATTCTTCATGCATGTTTAAAACTCACTCACCGTGGCCATTGCAAGTTGAAGGAAAAATCAGCATTTCTTTGGCGCTTAACAAAAGGGCTCAATATTGCCGCATCAATTGCTAGGATTCCAATTAGATTTCTGGTTCTCTGTTCTTTGTTAGTCTTGTGAG
>NC_051412.1:3896245-3896673 GCF_015228065.2 Penaeus monodon
TACATTATCTTTCTCCTTGACTTTTTTGTCCTTTCCTTTTCTCAAAACTTACAATGCGTGTTTCAAAGCACTGATTGTCTTCCTTTTAGGAAACTTTCGCGATTTAACTCAGATTTATTTTACTTCTTTAGTTTCTTCTAAGCAAGAAAGACGCACTTCTGATTGTGTTTTCATTGAGAAACATTTATACAAGCACTAAGCGAAAGTTCGGAATCTATAATCTATTCACACATTTAGTATTAAATACATTACAACGTATTTAACCAAAATATCTTCTTTGTTGTGGTTGCTAATGATTTTGTATCTTTTAACTGGATAGGATATTGACAATTTGTACACGTTGCTAATGTTTCATGAAATATTGCGCGGTCCGCCTTATTCTTTGCACTAAAAAGATAATGAATTTTTTATGTAAATCACCACAGAGT
>NC_051412.1:3896932-3897531 GCF_015228065.2 Penaeus monodon
AGAGAGCGAAACCTCAAATAGTTACATCTAGAAAATGACTCCTATAGGACGTAGAGGATACCCACTATCCTATGTAGTTCCATGTAGCAATTCATCTGTCAGAATCCTACGAGAGAATTTACACTGCCCTATAACACCGTGTAGATAAATGAGTAACTTTTTACTTGTTTGTTATTATTTGGTGCATTTATTTGCTTATTTTTGCGTCCAAACAAATTATGTATCATCTGATGTTGCTGTTATAGTACACTTTTTTGCTTCTTTTCGTGTCAATGAGTAGAGAGCATTTTTTTTATTGAGAATATTACGAAGCCGATTATGTATGTGGTTTTAGAATTAACCCTTGTCATATTTTACAGTGACGGAATACTTCTTTTGTTAGCTAATGAGGACAAGCTAGAGTAGGTGACTAGAGACAGTGTAAAGCGATATATAATTTTATTTTCTATTGTTTTATTATGGCTAGATTTTTTTTTCATTCTATTATGTATTATTTAGATGTCTATTGATAAGAAAATACTGATGAAAAAAATCTCATTATGAACATTCTGGGTTAAACTGACCTGAATCCTTACATGTAAGGTTGAAAAGAGTTTGGG
>NC_051412.1:3898491-3898626 GCF_015228065.2 Penaeus monodon
CATGTGCAGTAAATGTAATTTGGGTTGAAAAATCCGTAGATTTGAATGACGAGTTATTTGGGGATGGTTGAATACGTATAAAAGAAAGAAAAAAAATTGTGCAATTTTGTTGTCTTCTTTGAGTACTACAAAGAA
>NC_051412.1:3899464-3899673 GCF_015228065.2 Penaeus monodon
AGATATTTAGGTTCACATAAACCTTCTCATGTCAGAGGCATTCGAACATGACCCTTTGATTTCGAATCAGGTTCTTATCTCATGTGTGCATGATCTCCTTTCTTCCTCTTTCCTTGGTTCTAGATCGGTCATGCATGTAATGCGCAGGAAGGAAGCGGCATGTGAGATAACAGAGGAATATGAATTGAAATAGAAAGAGAGAGGGACGC
>NC_051412.1:3899706-3899805 GCF_015228065.2 Penaeus monodon
TGAGTGACAAGCGTGTTCAAGAAAATTATAAAATTCCTGAACTTAATAAAAATACGAATTATGAATGACAGTAGTATTGGCTTATTTGGGTGGGTAAGG
>NC_051412.1:3900636-3900839 GCF_015228065.2 Penaeus monodon
GAATGGCTTAGATTGAGCAATGATTCTTATTAATAAAAGTTTATTCTAAACTTTCGACACTTTGTTCTGGATCCTCACATCTCTGAATTTTAAATAGGTCAATATTTGTTTCATTTAATGAGGTACCTTTGTATAATTTTGCTCATAAGATTAATGATTAAACAGCAAGTTAAAAGCGATTTATTTTTAGCAGTCAAAGAAAG
>NC_051412.1:3901981-3902303 GCF_015228065.2 Penaeus monodon
AAAAGATCCTTTGAGCTTGCCATCCAAGGCCGCATCCTCTACATCCGGGAACACGAGTATCACACTCATCAATATCAGTAATCAATAGCAGATGTCACCATCCTTTTCTTCGCTGGGCGTCGGACTTACAGCTTTGACTTTCCTATCTCCTGCTGGGAACTGTCTCTGGGGGCTTCCGTACTGAACAGGGAAAAAGGGTGGCTGCTTCTTATTTTTTTTTTTTTTACTTTTTTTTTGTAGATTTATACCTTTTCTCTCTTTGATTTTCTTTATTTGTTTCTCGCTCGCTTGCTCGCTCTCGATCTTTCTCTTTTTCTCTTTG
>NC_051412.1:3902364-3902533 GCF_015228065.2 Penaeus monodon
GTCCCTCTTATACCTTTTCTTACTGTTCGTTATTTTTTTATGGGAAATTTAGAGATGAACTGTTATTTCTTTTTAGACAAAAGCAGAATAGAATGACAAAGAAGAGAATGATGAAAGATATGAGCAAGATTGGATTTCAATAAGAAGTTCAAAGGTAACCAATATTCTG
>NC_051412.1:3903934-3904051 GCF_015228065.2 Penaeus monodon
TTTCGTTAACACAATTTATTAACATATCTTACTGTTGATGTCAAATATGTAAACTATTTGAAAGCTGTGGAACTTGTACTCCAAAGAGAAAAGAGGAATGAGCAATATCCCCCCCCA
>NC_051412.1:3904420-3904678 GCF_015228065.2 Penaeus monodon
GCCTCATCTGCTTACATACCAATCACTCTACATATTATCTAATTTCTGTCTTAATAACGGGAGCAATTTGTGAAGATTTGAGGAACTACAACATAAAGTTACTCTCCCCGGTTTGTAATGGAGTTATTCTTCCATTTTCTGTAGGGAGAGGGTGTGGTTACTATTACGAACGCGATAAATTCCAGGAAAAGGGTGTGGCTACAATAGTGTACATAACTGTGATTGGTGTTATTTAACTTTTAATGACTGACATCAGGG
>NC_051412.1:3904917-3905409 GCF_015228065.2 Penaeus monodon
TAAGAGAATTAAGTGAGGTTAGTTAGTCCTACTAATTGGCTCATTTGTGACAAAACAAAACTACATTGTACCCGTCGGCACATATTCCAGTTTCAGTAATGCAGACGAAAGCACAGACTAAATTAAGACGCATGATCATGAAACATGAACATGAAAGAAAAGGAAGTGTACAGAAGGAAATGGTAATAAGAAATATAGATAGACAGACACTGCTATTGCAGTTGTTGTTGTTTTGACCTTGAAGATTAGATTACTAAAAACTCCTGTTTATGAAATGCAGACTAAACGTGAAAAATGTAATAACGTTAGAGCGAGAAAGAGGGGGAAAGGTTCAAAGACGATAAGAAAACAAATAAATAAAACATAACTAGAGACATATTGTTGAAAGATGCAATGTCGTTCCCGTCAAGTCCCTGAGGAAGACCCGAGAGTCACAGCTGACTCGTGGTCTTTCTTGCGATCCCTTGTGGAAACCTGGTTTTTAGCCTGAAA
>NC_051412.1:3905567-3907313 GCF_015228065.2 Penaeus monodon
CATTATGACATTCTTAACAATACTTTTGCGCCTATGTTTTACAAATCAGGACATGGATTCCAGTAGAGTTCGTTTATATGTATATTACCTGTTCGAATGAAATAATAAGACAGAACTCGTTAACACTAAATTACATTTGATCCTGTAGATAATAATGCTTTTGCAAGGGTACAAAGGGAATCACTTCTCTGTTTAGAAAAAAAGAACTCAATAATTCATACAATGCTTTTACCTAAAGGGAAGACTGGAGAATTTGCACAAGTATCTCAGACTTTGACAGACAACACGGAAGGATAATATAGAATTGTGCATGCTCAGTTGACAAATATAACACTGTTTACAATAACGAGGGGTCGAATGAGAGAGAGTGTGAAATCAATGTATATAATTTCAGATGGGAAGAGGTTACATAGCACGTCAAATATACTGTACAAGCTAGGGAGGTGGAGATAACAAGATGTTTTTGGCTATCACAGGGCAACAGCGCGTTAGTGAGCGAAGCAATTACTTGTGGATGATGGTCTATAAATTTGGCTTGAAAACCCTCGTTCGTAGAGGGAAAGAGGTGGTGGGAAGATTTGCTAAATTCGTCTTTTTTCTGCTTGAGTTTTCCCACCTCGTTTTGGTCTAGTTAGTTTGTTGTTGTCTTTTTCGTTTTTGGTGTTGTTGGCATACCGAAATTGGAATAATCTGAAATCTGAAAATACGTTCATATAGATGGGTTTGTTGCTTCAGTATTTGTTTTAGGAATTCTTTTATTGTCATGCTGTGTAAATGGAATCGCAAGCATAGAGCAATAAAATTTCTATATAAATCTGATGAAATCGTAACATAAATACTATCTTACCATGGACAACAAGACTGCTCTCTCTATCTCGGGCCTTCTTTTCCCCTCAGACATATGCGCCTGCATGCAACAGCCAAACACTGGGCAATGGGACTGTGTAGCACTCAGTTTCATGAACAGATTTTTGTATTTTTCATGAATGAGACGATGGCTACTAATATTAACATTGAGGGTTATTGATACTAGTATCAAATAAACCACACAAGTGTAAAGTAGTAATGGAAAAAAAAATTGTAAGGTATTTAGTGAAACAGGGAGTGCGGCAGTTTCACAGTGCCTGTGCATGAGTGCCCACTAATGGAACAACAAAAATACATTTGAAGAACTATTATGTTACGAACTAATTACCAGACGACAATCAGGCTTGTACGAGAAATAAAATTTCGTCTAATTTTCCGTGGCGTTTAGTGTTTCCACTACTGCATTGTAGTGGCTCTGAGGTACTTCAGCTTTGTAATCCGTCACGAAATGAGTTCCATCGATTTTCCAAACTCCATAACCTTCACCGCTTTAATTTTCTCTCGAAAATTCATAAAAGCAGCAGAGCCTTTAACCTCTCTCCATATGCAACCCTTTTGTCCCACACCATTTATTGCTCTTACCCTCTTTCTCCCTCACTTCCAAAGCTCTCTTCCCGTGACAAATATATACGCAAAACACAGTAGTAGATTGAGGGGACAGGTATAGAGGTTTTTGTAAAATGCAATAATTGCCCGTAGGACCAGACAGCATGAAGTATTGAAGTTGTAATAACACTTATTGGAATGGGATTGATTAGTTTAATCTGTTTAGGGTAGTTTATGGATCGAGGGGAAAGAAGGAGAGATACGATTATTGGGCTTATTTTCTCCTGTTATTATTGCAAGCTTTATTTTACCATTTCTTTCCAGAATCTTCAG
>NC_051412.1:3907417-3907779 GCF_015228065.2 Penaeus monodon
CCCTTATATCAACAGATTGATAAGCAGATAAACAAAATGATAAAGTTATATATAAGGGAGAGTTAAAAGAGTGAAGGATTGTTCTTCACGATAATAGGCATCTGGTGCTCTATTTGCATTATTCATAAGAGAACAAAATCTTTCATCGCCATAAGGTCGGGGTTCACGTCTCCGTTTATACATATTTTAGAATCGTTCTAGGAAGATGGATAATGTCTATTGTATCCTTAGCTATCTTCTTTAATGGTACCGCTAGGCCCCCGATTCCTCACTAGCGTACACAGCACCTCGGTTTAATTCCCTTCTTTTGAATTTCTTCGCTTGCTCTATCTGTGCTTGTTTTATTTGTTTATTTATTCCAT
>NC_051412.1:3908072-3908171 GCF_015228065.2 Penaeus monodon
AATACCAAATTTAACACAAAGATAAAAATACTTAAAGTCTACATTCACATGGAATGCGATTTCCAACGAAAACTGTCTAAAGAACGTGCGAAGGAACAG
>NC_051412.1:3908589-3908722 GCF_015228065.2 Penaeus monodon
GTCAGTGGAGTTACTTTTGCATTTAGGGGAGAAAATGCGTATAATTTCGATGCTAAAATAGTGAACTTCCCGATGTAAATAAAATTCTAAATTGGAAAAGGAATTCACGTTTGTGTACATGCAAGAACGGTTT
>NC_051412.1:3910011-3910442 GCF_015228065.2 Penaeus monodon
AAGCTAAAGACGGTGAGATGATGTGGAAATCCATATAACACGTGTGACATGCTAAGTGTGTGTTGGTTCCTATTCCTATGAGAACGTTCTCATAAAATTCAGTTCACGTCATCGGCAGAACCTCCTTCCTCCATATTCTCTCTCTAGATAAAAGAAAAAGGAGACAAAAGAACCGGAAATCACCAGAACCATACACACAAGATTAAAAGTGAAATGTCAGAAAAACAGAACCTCAATAAAGGAGTAAAAAAAATAGAGAACATGAAAAAAAGTGGAAATAGCCAATTTCAGATGGATTACACAAAGCGGTTCCTGCCACTTGAGAGAGACTGATCAGCATTTCAGAGATCCTGGTTGAGATCCAGAAGCCAGAGATGAGGGGGATTCTGTGAGTTTTGGGGTGGCAGTGTCGGCGGCCTCGAGACGGAATG
>NC_051412.1:3910977-3911187 GCF_015228065.2 Penaeus monodon
GACAGATAGGACCCCAAGAAAACAAAACAAGGGAATTATCAAACAAGTCTGGCAGCTGTTCCTCGCAGCCCAATATGAGAGGAACATGGCACCCATCTCTCCTACTCTCCCGGGATACACGTCTTCGTTATCAAACACGCCCACTCGCACAATAGCTGCTCTGTGTGGGCGTACTCTTATGGGAAAGCGTTATGTAGTTTATCAAGTGTG
>NC_051412.1:3911209-3911673 GCF_015228065.2 Penaeus monodon
GTCGGCACAACCTCCAGACGTAATGCTCAGATCAAAGTTATTTATATGAGATATAGCTGGTTAGAAATTCATTTATTTTGTGAAGTGCATGTTTTTATATCCGTATATTAATGATTACGTTATTACAGTTACAAGGAGAAGACGACATTAAATCTGAATACAATAAACATTACCTACGAGTACCAATTGTATTTTTACTTAAAATAAACTTTTCAACTTTCTCTTAATGACATACGTCGTGAATGTGAAACTAGATACAAATACTGTACTTCACAGGTTATTTGTTCAGTCATACCTACAGTACACTGAGCACAGTACATGAACTATATTTCAATCAAGTTAACCCTATACTTCAACGTTGTTGGATAAGTATGATTGCGTAATGATATTGACATAAAACAAGAAAAATATGTATCGCTAAGTGAGATGGAATGACGGGAAGAAAATAAATGGATACAGGATGA
>NC_051412.1:3912079-3912595 GCF_015228065.2 Penaeus monodon
CTGGGAACATGTATCAAATATGTATGTCTCTCCACTTTGTCCGTGGAAATTCATTGAGGAAAAAATCAATCATTTCGAAAGCTTAACAGCAAGAAACCTTTTCATCTATCTTGTTCGGCATTAATGAAACGCACTTAATTGCAATGAGTGAGATAGCATGAAGGAATGGGAGATGAGGTGAAACGAGAGAGAGAGTAGCTGAGGTAGCGACAGAGAGAAAAAAAGGAATAGAGATGGCAGAGAGGGATAGAGGGGAAAAAAAGAACGACAGAGGAGTGAAGGAAGAAGGGATGGAGAATGCGAAAGATAGAGATAGAGGAGTGAAGAAGGCATAGAAAGTGTAAGGCAAAGCGATCGACAGAGAGGGCATGGAGGGAGAGAAGAGGAAGAAAGAGAAAGAGAAGGTCGGAGGAGACGGGAAGAGAGAGAAAGAGGGGCACAGAAGGATAGAGGAAGGAGAGAGGGATAGAGGAGGTCAAGTAACTGATAGAAGAGGCAGTGAGGAAGGTAATATGG
>NC_051412.1:3912848-3913105 GCF_015228065.2 Penaeus monodon
TAAACAGATAGATAAGTAGATAAACAGATAAACAGATGTAGAGATAAGCGAGCATCAACCAGGAAAACTAATCAGTCCGCGAGAAAACAAATGGACAGCATCACTGACGTGGCGCAGAGACCCGCGTTCGTCTACCACAAATGATTTATTCATGAGGGCGCCCTCAACTGAATGCTACCGGATTTTAAGTGTAGGTGAGCCTCTTGACTCGCGACATCATGAATTATGGCAGCCCCCCCCGCCCCCGCCCCCGAATT
>NC_051412.1:3913127-3913200 GCF_015228065.2 Penaeus monodon
TCACCTTGTTTTCTTATCGGTCATGTTGTTACTGTTGATATATTTATCTATAGATAATACTGAATATTTATCA
>NC_051412.1:3913415-3914045 GCF_015228065.2 Penaeus monodon
CTGTTACTCTCCTCTTACAATTCCTCACATGATCATTCATTTTTTTAAATCCACAGAACGCATTAACTCTCCTATTTACATTTTTTCTCCATAAGAGCTTATCTTTAGAACGGCATAATTTCTAGGGAACATATTTTTCGCTTTTACTTGTTTTTTTTCCACAGAGACTTTGAAATATACAGCTAAACAACAGCTATTTATATAACCTGAACTATATTTAGCATATAGAATGATAGGATTATACACTATATACATGGACTCGGAGGAATGTATAATTTAGTACGTTATACTGTATGTGTATAATAAGCAATATGATATAATCAAAACAATAATATGTACAGCATAATGCATAATATAACATTATATAACAATATAATTATGATGTGGGCTTTTCAGTCTATCATATATTACATTACACACTTTTACAATTTATAAATTATTCCATTAAATATATCACTATTTATTGATATACAAGGAGAATATTCTCCACTTTTTCACTTGGGAATAAAGTTATCTAATATGATAATTATTCTTTCCAAAGAGCCGTTGGAGGCCTAACGTCCAACTTATAACGCTCTGTGAATTTAAAGTTAATGATTCGTTTCGTATAGTGAATCTACTTAACTAATG
>NC_051412.1:3914221-3914292 GCF_015228065.2 Penaeus monodon
TGTTCACGCGTCACGTCTGTAACTTTTATATTTTCTCTGATACTTTTTTCAGTGCAGCGACTTCACCCAGT
>NC_051412.1:3914329-3914753 GCF_015228065.2 Penaeus monodon
CCTGCTTTTTTACTCATTATATCCTGCTTATGAAAAGTATCACAATGAATTGTAAATATTCAGCCAATAGAATATATATTCGTTGTACAGATTTACTGGTAGATCTATTCAAACATCCGCATCTTTATAAACTCGTGTATTTGTGATAACTCTTCAATATTTGTTTTGACTTTATTTTTGAACTATTTTTTTTCTCGACAAACCCATCATGTTAATTAATTTAATATTCTCTTTTGAAGGGTTTACTACGACATGTCCTTCTGACGTAACTCTTATTTCATGAAGTTTTATATGCGCTTCCTCTATCAATATTTTTTTGTACTCCCTAACTGCGTATAATTCGACTTGTATTTCCAGACAAATGCTTTTGCATAATAGTAAATACTTGATGTACTGGCAGGTACCGTTTTTGTATATGTATGTT
>NC_051412.1:3914772-3915373 GCF_015228065.2 Penaeus monodon
TTTAAGAAATACTTTATCTTTTTATTTTTCAGATGACTCATTACCGTATGGAATATAGGACTGAATATCATTACCAAGCGCTATGAAAAAAATAAAATTGATAATCATAATGAGATGCTTGAGAATCACCGATTTCAGCAAAAAATAAGAAATAAGAAATTATCTGAAATTATCTGCATTAGTGATTCCCACCTCTAAATTATGTCGTAAACAAATATTAATTAACATGAACACGACCGCAATACCTTTCTGTGTGGTGGAGATTAGTAGGGATAATGAGCACATGATATTTCAGGAGATAAATGCAATAAACGACAACTTTTAATGAACAGCTGCACTCCTCACCAAAATCTAATATCCCGAGTATTTTGATGTTATCTAGGTAAGGGTAAAGGAGACTGTGTATTCAATTTGAATGAGCAATATCCTGCCTGCCGGAGGGGACAAAGTGACTGATGTTTAACGAGAAGAGAAATATAGTGTTGGTGACACGGAAGGTGATAATTGATTATACTAGTGGAACGGAGTGTAAGCTAGTGTATCAGTGTTTTCATGTGTATTTTTTTTTATCTCTTATTAACGCATACGTTACTATATGCAG
>NC_051412.1:3915418-3915492 GCF_015228065.2 Penaeus monodon
TTTATCGTAAGTTAGGATGATTAATATAATTTTGAGCGGTAGTTGGTTATAAAAGGCAGAGTCCGATAGAGTTG
>NC_051412.1:3915700-3915803 GCF_015228065.2 Penaeus monodon
CGGAAACGAATCCCATATGTTCTTTTCTAAGTCAAATGCTCTAGGGTTGCTTTTTTAAAACTAATTTTCAGACTCATTTTATGTTTTCATAATTTTCTATCGC
>NC_051412.1:3915878-3915958 GCF_015228065.2 Penaeus monodon
GATTGTGTCGTTCTTTTTATAACTAATATAGCCAATATTACCAAACGTACGCATTCACCATCATGCATACGTACCTCCGT
>NC_051412.1:3916320-3916479 GCF_015228065.2 Penaeus monodon
TGTCAAGGGTTAAGGTGGCGGTTTCGTAGTTTGTTGGGTCATACTGTCACTGTAGGGTTCATTTGATCACCGCCTCCAACTCTTCAACCCGAAACGGTTCGACTCCACACCTTAAAGTCGGGGGCATTCCACTTATGACAGTGACTTGGTTCTGGGGCC
>NC_051412.1:3916546-3917036 GCF_015228065.2 Penaeus monodon
TACGAACTCCTTACTATATTGTAAGTGACCCATACTCAAAAAAAAGTTACAATGTAGTAAGCACATTGTAAGGCTAATGTCAACATTGTAAGTTAATCCCCAAAGCTGCCAAGAGAGGGCAGATCGGTAGCTGGATGACCAATCAGCAGTCAGCCTCGTAGACGTAACGGCCAATAGAAAGCCACAAATCTCAGCTGTTATATCGCTGGACTACACCAAAGGTAAACAATGCCACCGAAGGTCCAACTCAAAAGAAAAGAAGACCAAATTTCTCAGATGAAGAGATGTTGGCTCTCATAGAACCTGTGGCAACGAAAAAGAATGTGGTTCTAGATAAATTAGATAACAGAATAACTGAACAAGTGAAAAATAACGCCTGCCACAGTGTAGCTACGGAGGTGAATCTTGTCGCTCGCGTACAGAGGAATGTGAATGAAGTGCGTAGGAAGTTCACAAACTTAAGAGCAGCCGTGAAGGAAAAGGCAGCACA
>NC_051412.1:3917055-3917986 GCF_015228065.2 Penaeus monodon
AAAAAAAACACACGGGAGGAACAGGTAAGATTTCAAAAGTAAATTTTGTTCTGGAAATTCTCTAGGTACCCTCAACATTAGCTGTTGAAATTGTTCACAAGTGCTTGAAACCTTATCTTTATCATCAGAGTAAAGGAAATCTAGTACATGTCATATAAAGCTAGATATTCTTGTCACAGAATAGATGAAGTAGGAGTGAGTATCAAATTTATTTTTTTATTATTTAATATCCATGACACAGTAACTCAAAATAATGTGAGGGTAATATCAAGTGCTGAATATGATATTACACTCACTGGAACATAACACAATATGGAGACAAAACATAATGTCATAAAGAAAATAGAATGTAGAAATAGTTTAGTAATTACCTATATATCAGTTCTCTTATTCAAAGAATTCTAGAACTTTGAGGGATTAAACAAAGGCCAACAATATAACTTAAAGAATGGTAATATTAAATGCATAACCTTATTTGTTTGGTATTATTTCATTTCTGAGTGTGTATTGATTTTAAGAATAAGTTATTTCCTGAAAAATGGGCAATTGTAAGAACAATTTTCACCTTATAAACATCCTCCACAAATGTAGTCTAATGCAGGGATTTTTTGAAGTAAATAGAATAAATAAATACGACTAATCAAGTTGTAAATAATAACAGTATTACATGTAGGATCTAATTTGCTTCATATTCTTATTAGTGTTTAATATTTAAGTAAAAGTAATTTCTTCAATTAACATCATGAATGTATAATAATTAAGATATTATTTTTTGACTTAATTAGAAATAGCAAATTCAGCTCGTCAAGTTGTGAATCATACATAAATAAATATCAACATAATCATTCAGATCACATCATAACACAATTATACAACTGGGTTTAACACTGGTCATTAAGGTCATTTTACCATTTGAATCATGAAGGCCCAG
>NC_051412.1:3918034-3918466 GCF_015228065.2 Penaeus monodon
GAAGACAGTTTATATTGCAGGTAATTACCTGAATTAATATTACTGTCTATAATGAAAACAAGATGGGTATGGGATGTGAGAATATTAACAAAATCAGAAAAAAAGTTATCAATGTCAGTTCATTATCTCTATATTTTATTTTATTTATTAACCATTTGTTCTTGGTTTCCAGGTGGTGGCCCAGCAGTTCTGACAAACTACAGTCCTGTTGAAGAAGCTATGTTAACACTGATTGAGCCTGTTGCTATTACTGGCTTACTAGGGGTTTTATGAAAATGAGACAGAAGTTGATGGTAATTAAGATATTTTAAATTAAGAGGGGGATACATAATCTATTCCCTTTTTGTGATATGGTTATATTTTGAAATTTAGTAATATTTGATTCTTTTTAATATTAAGCAGCAACACATTATAATACAAGAAATGGTAAAA
>NC_051412.1:3918505-3918757 GCF_015228065.2 Penaeus monodon
ATAATTAGTTGAATGTTGGTTTAGGAGTATGATACATGCAGTGTCTTATGATACATGCAGTGTCTTTGACTCAAGATATGTATATTATAAAAATTAAAATAGATTTGTATTTTTTAGATGTTACAGAACCAACTCCTGGGCCATCTGGGATAGCATCTCAGATCATAACAGACTCAGTAGTTATTGTAACATTGGATGAGGGAACTTCAGCAGAGCAAGAAATGACAATACCCATTGTGTCAATGGACCACA
>NC_051412.1:3918836-3919124 GCF_015228065.2 Penaeus monodon
ACTTTCAAGAACAGAGCATCTCAGCTTGAGTCAGGAGGAGGTAGTAGGCTTGAGGTAGTGCATGGTCAAAAAAGCAGATTAGAAGAAAGGAGAATTTTGCCTGACATGCTTCAGGTACAAACAAATATAGAAAGTCATCTGAAACAGCTTGTAAGCTCAGTGAAGGACACTGCATCAGCATTACAAATAATTGCTGGTGCTATGAAAGATAAGGCGTGCGTTCCATGCAATACTAGTCTTAATCTACTCAGTTATAGTACACAGTTGACATTAATTTGTGATAGGCAT
>NC_051412.1:3919248-3919496 GCF_015228065.2 Penaeus monodon
TCTTACCAGTCTTATAATTCTATAATCACGGAAGGTCTAAAATAAAATTATATTTTTAATGCTTTATTATAATTACCCTGGATTTAGAATAACCCCAGTAAAAATAACAATTTATCGGATATTCAAACTATTACTTAATCAATTTTAATACGGATTTAGAAGTTCCATCAATAAAAATTATTGAAGTATATATTTATTCATAAAAAAAGTAAGACCACACCTTTCAGATATGGTAGCATGTATAGGTA
>NC_051412.1:3920043-3920418 GCF_015228065.2 Penaeus monodon
TATCCCGCCCCTGGTCTTTGCTTCACGGAACATCAAGGAAGTATCTATATTTTGTTTTATGAATATATTTATGTGTGTAAATAAAATGTGTGAAAATTGAAATATTACTGTTAAAGAAACAAATGGAAAGTGGAATTAACAGAATGAATAGGAAGTAGCATGTTAAATGAGAACACACAAAAATTGTCGTTTTTATCATACCGAAAATATTTCTTTTCAGCCTCTTTTAAATCCTTTTTAGATTTAATGTGAAGTCCGGGATCACCTGTATATTTGTTGAATATATTTTTGCATACATATGAAAGTGTTTGCCTTTTTTCCTCGAGCAAAATCAATCATCCCGCTGAATACAAAATAACGAACCGTCAGGAAAAT
>NC_051412.1:3920447-3920805 GCF_015228065.2 Penaeus monodon
TGTTTGCCTAGAAATATAAAACCAAATGCCATAATTCCAAACACGGAATTCTCTTTAGCCGAACTGAGAAGCGGTTAAGCTTTCGCCAAAACTAATATCATGCGTTACACTTATCCTTCTGTGAATACGATTATTTCTTCAGTATAGCCAGCAACCAAGCAAAATTACTGTTATATCAAGCCCTAGGTTATTGACAAGCCCTGAAAGGTTACGGGATTAATTGTACCGTAATGGAAAAATAGCTGCAAGCAAGCATAGCCTGGCGTGTCATTAGCAATGCTTCTTGTTTACGTATTGTTTTAATTGTTTCTAACTGTGCTGTAGCTACCGCACCATGATTAAATTTCGATGATGTGCA
>NC_051412.1:3920867-3921146 GCF_015228065.2 Penaeus monodon
CACGCTTATGCATTCACATATATAAATACATAACATATATAATAAATACATAACATAAATATTTACATATTTATCCTCCGATAAAATTTACGAAAGTGCATGTTATATATGGCAGTGGCTGTTACATTACGTTCGCTGAAAAGGATTTGGTATTTGTGATATTCATGGAATGAGTATTTGCAATGTATTAATGTTGCATAAAACTAAAGCAGTTCGGATATCATGAAATTATATTTTAATAGTACCGTGATTTCGTGTTTTTTTCTTTATTAAAGGAAA
>NC_051412.1:3921513-3921795 GCF_015228065.2 Penaeus monodon
CAGAGAATAATGAATGAGCACGAAATATATTATTCTTTATTTAACATATGACGTTATGTTATTCCTCTTTAAATCCATTATATATATAAAAAATGTTCTTTCTTTTACTGTTCTCTCTCCTCTTGTAAGGAAATGGTCTAAATAGATGTTCCTCTTACTAAACTGATTGTGACTTGACGTTTGATTATAGGGATTTGAAATCTGGATTTTTCACGAAAGAAGACATTCCGGTGATTTATAGCGGGAACTATAAAAAATAGGTTTAGTATAGTAAGATTTGGT
>NC_051412.1:3922075-3922152 GCF_015228065.2 Penaeus monodon
AGAGGGTGTTACTTTCCAATTAGCATAGAGATGATATTTGTGCAACTGGAAATGGTGTAAGTTAATTTTTTACTAAA
>NC_051412.1:3922181-3922386 GCF_015228065.2 Penaeus monodon
CTCCCAATTTTAACGCAACACGGCGAATATTAATACAAAGGCCTAAAACAATATCTCTTATCATAGAACATTTGTCTAAAAAAATAGGAAAAATCCTCTAGAAGTTTTAAAAAAATATTGAGCGACACAGCAAGTCCAGCAGCTGGTTCTGGTCCCAGTGCTGGAATTCTGGTCCCAAAATGCAATATTTTCTTCCTTGAAAAGT
>NC_051412.1:3922432-3922661 GCF_015228065.2 Penaeus monodon
ACATTTTCCCTAAAGTTTGGTTCAGGAACGTTTACCGCACCGGCGAAAGTGCAATAGGTGTTCTGCAGCGTTTGTAAATATACTGTATATTCAGGAAAGCAAATCACTGAGCACTTTCCATACAATATCAATGAATGTAAAATGACAAATGTTCCTCTAATACGTTTCGTAGCTTGGTGTTCCTTACCATTTAAAATACTGTTGATTTTAAAGGTTGTTATGGCTCAGA
>NC_051412.1:3923055-3923545 GCF_015228065.2 Penaeus monodon
CAGATGCTTAATCGTGCATATCTTCATCCCTCTTTCTCCTGCTCTAATATTCGTGCAGCCTTTTGTGTATATCTGTATGCTTAATGTTCGTCATAACTATTATGAGGAGGGATCTGCACTTAAGTGTGGTGGGATTTTTTCCTTGTTATTGCTGACGTTCGTTTTAATACACGCTCATTTTGCTCGTTTCCATAGCCTTACGTTAGTATATGTTTCATTTGCTTGCCTGGTGGTTTAACACACACCTATTCTACCTGCACGGGTATAGCTTCTCCACTTGGCAAATGATCTTTAACGACGGTTTTTCAATACGTTTTGATGTGCGATTAAGATTACACTTTTAGAGACAGGACTTTGCATTTCACTATAATCATTATTCTCTTTGCCCGCTTCTCTCTTCCCACTACCTTCTATATTTTTCTAGTCTACCTATCTACCGTCCTACATTTGCTTAACTATATGTATGTATAGGTCTGTATGCATGCATGGG
>NC_051412.1:3923668-3923885 GCF_015228065.2 Penaeus monodon
TTATTTATTTATTTAGAGACAGAGCAAGATACACATATAGATAGATTGAAGGTGATTGACATACATACATACGCATATATACGTATCGTTACCCACATCTATAAAGATTCCTGGCCGTGCGTGTAGCTCCTCCCCAAAGGAAGCTCCATTCCAAGTGATTACCAAAACAAGACGTATTCCATCAGCCTCAAACTTTCTGGCACTGGCACTACCTCCA
>NC_051412.1:3924010-3924090 GCF_015228065.2 Penaeus monodon
ATTCATGCCTCCTCTCTCTCCTTTCTCCCTCGTTTGCGATTAGTTCACTCTATTCCACTTTAGCTCTTTTTATTTGTCGT
>NC_051412.1:3925541-3927061 GCF_015228065.2 Penaeus monodon
CTTCTAAGTACACACTATCAGGGTTGCTATAAACGCTTGTAGACACTAACGGCCACATTTTACATAGAAATTCTGCAATCGTTGTTTCGGAAATGAACAGGCTGTATTCAGAAACAGCATTGTGGAAAGAATTATTTCTGTTGTGTTCGTCGAGAAATTTTTCTTTCTTTTATTTCATTGTTGTTATTTTTTGAAAGGCGAGGCGAGGGAGGGAATGTATGGTACTGTAGTGTGCTTGTGTGAAGGTGCATAGTTATTAATCGTTTCGCTGAAATGATACATAAATACCATCTGGACAACCTCTCCCGTCCGTAGATAAAACTAAGATGTAATTCGAATTTTATTGACTGGCTCTTTCCCTTTGAATGTATGAGCATTTTTAAGTGTATTTGCTAAATTAACAAAAGACTTAATCTGTAACATAAATCAAGTATAGCAGAATTAAACAGCATCTATAATAAACACACGGTTTATGAAACAGATGCCGTAGTAATAAGTATGCGAATATGCGGAAACATTCACAATTATAATCAACTATAAATTCTTCTACACTTGTCAAGATTTGTCATGCGTATAATCTTAATTATCCTGTAAGCCAAATGTAGCAGTAGGAAGAACAGCTTACAGGAAAACAAAGACCAAAGAGGAAAAGGTGTGAGCCAGGAAATATAACTTTTTTGGATATGGCCTTGAATATAATAATAGGAGTTAGGATCCTTGCTTTGTTTACCAGACTTTCAGGACATTAATTTCCCAGTCTTTTCTCTCGTAGAAACATGGCCTTGAAAGTTGTTGTTGAACTTTTGTACTTAAAATACGGCGTAATTCCTTTAATCCGACAACAAGACATTTGGATCTAACTTACACTTCCTATGTTAAAGGATATGGTTTTAATGGAAAATTTATTTTTAGATATATGAAGATTAGAATGTCTTAAAGCTATTATCAGAAACAGTGAGTTGGAGATTTCTCACTCTCGAAAACCCATTATAGTTATTGAAATACTAGCTGATATATTATACAGCTGTTTCGATTCATGTTTTTTTTATGAGCAAGAATAAACAACGCACCTAATATTTTGATAAATTGCTTTATCGAGTACTAAATCTGAGAAATTCCCTTTTCTGATGAATACAGTCAGGCGATTAGTTGGCAACGTACAAGAAATAATATCACACTGTCAACCCATTGAACACACAATATAAATCAACTAAAAATTAAACAACAGTTTTAATACGTACCTCGAAGGATTTAATCTCGGAGAATTATCTCATCTACCAATAACCTTATTCTATTTATTTCCTGTCGTTGGAGATTAAGTTGGGAAAGCAGACTTCAAATTCTAATAACTTATAAAACGGTATTTCTCTTATTGAGAATACAAGTTTGACATATTCTGTGATATACAGATGGAAAGAGCAGTGGTGAATTATAATCACGAACACGCAGTAATTATTCATAAGCTCCTTGGTTCCTTTACTTTACTGCGAAATGAAGTTCTTTCTTTCCTTCTTAATGAC
>NC_051412.1:3927654-3928578 GCF_015228065.2 Penaeus monodon
CATATAAAATGAGAAAAGATCAGTGAACCTTTCCTCTAGTTTCGTGTCCCCTGAACCTCTCGCTCTTGTCACCTTCATTCTTCACGGGGGCCGCGAACCTTCCCCTCGCTGTTCACAAGCAGCTATTCAGGAACTCTCCCGGCTTTGTGGCTTCTTTATAGATTTATGGTGTGCTTGTCTTTTTATCTTTATTATCACTGCATAACGCTTGTTACTATATTTTATTTCCATACCTATTGATTCATTAATTCACTATTCAAAGGGAAATTTCGAAAATGTGGAGAAATTATCCACAAGATAAATTCCTCAGGAAATTCACATCACATAATAAAACTACGCAAACACACAAGACAGAATGTCATGTAACAGGCGGCAATATTAAGCAAGGACATACACCATTTCTCCGGATACTGGTACACGCAAACAGGCCACTTTAGCATTTAATGTACACTTTCCTGATCCATAAAATAGTGTACTGTTAAATGAGCCACGCAGACACCGTCGCAGCGGCCGGGGATTACTTAAACTCTCGTGGATTTAATGACCCATAACAGCTCTGGTAGTAATAGCGAAAGGTTTTATGGGTTCTTTTACTTCCACGGACGATTTCTGTTTTTTACGATTTCAAACGCTACACAAGGGAGATGCGTTAGATTTAGAAGGGCCATATAGCACATCACTCAATTCCGGTGTAGGGCGACATGCTTAATCATTTCTATGGCAAATAGCATTAAATTGTGTCACCGAACAGGATCATGAGGAAGCCGTTTGCAGCTTAATGCCATGCGAAATTTGGTATGTATGATTTTCCGTTCGTGAATTTAGGTTCTTGCTTTTTGGAACGTAGGCTACAGTTAACGCTCTAGATTTCTACTGTAAACAAAAGGCAGCTACTCGCTCTGGTTTTATGATCAGTTTGTATGG
>NC_051412.1:3929264-3929639 GCF_015228065.2 Penaeus monodon
ATACGGAGCAATATCATTCGTAAAGATGTTCTTTTAATATTTCCATTAACAATTGGACTCATCATAAAGATTCATCAACAACAAATAGTAATAAATAGTAATATATGAATAAATTTTTCGGTGTGAAATTAAACCATTGAATATTTCAGTTTGCCAAAGCAGCCGTCTCGCAAAACGAAACACTCGTTTACGAAATGCAACTCTTGTTCACATTACTCATATTTGGATCTATGTTGGGGCAAACCATACCTGTGACATCTATTAACAAAACAGTTACCAAATATGCATGTACCCTGAGAGAGTTCGTTACCTCATCACCGCCCCCAGTCACTGCCTTTACCTAGAACTGTCAAAAAATATCTTATCAATAGAAAA
>NC_051412.1:3930191-3930478 GCF_015228065.2 Penaeus monodon
AGAGGCAGATATTTTTACCTAATCTTTTGACCTCTATTAAAATACAGTGCAAAGGATAACACACTTGTATTAGCCAGTTGTGTAATATTGAAATACAGTTCCAGAAAAAAATAACGCTTAAAGTTCAAAGGTAGTATAGTTTTCCACTTGCAAGCACAGAAACAGACTGAAAAGAGTAAATAGTGGAACTAATTGACAGTCTTTTAATCGGAAAAATGAGGCGAAATTGAATCTAGAAGCAATTTGAAAATAATCAAATCTTTACCTTTATTTGTTTTTCATCCAAA
>NC_051412.1:3930847-3931453 GCF_015228065.2 Penaeus monodon
ACCTTCTCTAGTGAAGTTTTCACTGTTAATCTTCAGATTTTTATCCTCATTAGCCTTGGATGAATGTTACTGTTAATCCATAATCGCTGACGTACTGTAATTGCGTGTGTACTGTCTAAATCCTACCTTTCTCTGGTGTCTGTTTCTCTGTGAACATTTTACCTTCAATGAACGGAAAACAAACGGGACAGAAATAACAGAGAGCGTACCATGGGGGTATTTTTAGAACAAATAGAGAGCATTCTCCCCCGGGCCAATTTCAGATATCTCTAATTTTTCATTTATGTTGCGCCCTCTCCTCCTCTGCCAACTAGTATGTTGTGATCAGTCGGTGAAATAATACTTGGAAAATTGCCGGATTCCGAAAAGTGGTTACAGGGAACAGGGAGCAAATTATTTTTCTCGTCTGTAATAAAATGGAAAGAAATTATAAATCAGTACGCGTTAAAATCTATACTGCTTTGACAATTGCTAATGCTGGGACGCGATGCGATGTCCAATAACATGACATATTCTGACATGTTTTAAAAGATTTTGTATAATGTGTAAGTAATGTGATTAGTTTTGCATCAGAATGTGGCCAACATAGAAACTTCATGGTTATTG
>NC_051412.1:3931721-3932123 GCF_015228065.2 Penaeus monodon
TGCTGTTTTTGTTAATCGTTTCCTATACAAAATTTGGATAATTTTCCTAAATAAATAATGTAGATAAACCCCACAGTTTTCTACAATACTGTACACTCCCTTAACCACGTGTCAGACAGATGACAGAACCCCAGCGAATCCAAGCTAACAGAATACCACTCGGCTCTCCACACAGAGAGAAGCTGTGGCTGTGAGCTCTTCCGGAAACTTAGTATGCTAGGAACATTTGACAAACTCTGTGGTAAGTCTGTCTGCCTCGAGATGCAGAATAGTTGGGAGGATGTGGTTATCGAAGTTTGAGGCAAAACCCAGAAAGTGTGCGAACGGATGATGGCACATCACTTTTGGTGGGCAATCGACGCTGACACACTCTGTTAGATCATACTAGTATACATAGATGAA
>NC_051412.1:3932200-3933099 GCF_015228065.2 Penaeus monodon
TGTATATTTATACAAAATTTTTGTGGTTTTCTTTTATAATTTTTTCTGTGCAAGACAAGATAAACCTTTGCAACCTTTGACCTTCCAAGTTTGCTCTTTTTATTCAACCTGTAGTTCGCAACTGAATATTTGAGTTCCATTTCAAGCTGACCATTTTATGTAATGTACTATTTTTTGACTAATATAAAAGTTGTTGTAATTAACTAACGCATGATCCACGAGAATTGTTGTTTCAGCTATTGAGTACAGTAAAATATTACTTGTCAGGAAATGTATTGAAGGATTTTCTTCACGCACAGACATACATTCATTTTTAAGAATGTAACAATGAGCTATACAGCTGGAATGGACGAACCTTACAGTATATTACATAATTTGTGGCAAGAAACAAGAGGACATATCTAAACATACACATACACACAAGCGCTCACGCACATTAGATAAACAGATAGTGAAAAACATATGTGTCCACATGTACGGAATTATCTTAAAATGAAACATGATGTAATATAATGAAGAACACTCCTTTCTTCCTCATTTCCCTTCTGCAACTGAACACAGCTGCTCAATGGCGCACAGTAGTGTACTTTTCTGTTCGTTGTCTCAAAAGTTCCGTCATTTTCTCAAGAAATAAACTCGAACAGGGTTCCTCCGAGAGAAGATTTGATTTAAGGGAGAGAAAAGTTGCATCATGCAAGATCGGGTGATCAGGAAGGACGCTGCAAGTGCTATGCAGTTCTCGTGTTGATTGTGTTGACGTGCTGTCCTTATGAAAGTTGAAGCCATTTTCTAACAGCTGACTTGTCTTTATTGCATAGTTTCCAGAATACTGGGAATCCCATGCGGTCTTTAGTTCAAAACATATAAAACCAGTCTCGAGATTTAATAGCCCCATTTCG
>NC_051412.1:3933424-3933588 GCF_015228065.2 Penaeus monodon
ATTAAAGGTTCCTTGACGAACAAAAACAGTTACTTGCAAAAAGCTGAAGTGATTATCAGAAACTTACTCATTAAAAGGGAATAGTTAATAATACTTTTCCACTCTAATATCCTTTATGTCTACCCACGTCGAAATAAGATCAGTTTGGAACGGAGACATGTTGC
>NC_051412.1:3933717-3933895 GCF_015228065.2 Penaeus monodon
CCGCGCGCGCACACACACGCAGCGCAAACAAACAAACAAAATATTACACATTTATTAACTTTTTTTTTTTTTTATAGTTTGTGGAGAGAGCAGGCGAGAGCAGGAAATTCCCTCACTTTCCGCACACAATTTGTGCGACACTTGATCGTTGGTTCTGTCACTTAGAAGTTAAGTGTGC
>NC_051412.1:3934472-3934874 GCF_015228065.2 Penaeus monodon
GATGATTACTAAAGTGATATATAAGTAAATGCTTAAATTTTGTTGTGTGCCATTTTGTCTATCTTGACACGTACTCGATTTAGTCTGTGTGTATTTATTCTTACCATGAATTTCCATCATTTTCAGCACAATAGACTGCAGTATTTAGAACTTGGATATAACAAAAAATAACTTGAAAATATGGAGCGTTTGGTACGTGTATGTCCCTGACCTTCTGCTGCCATGGAAGAGATATAGTAACTGGCAAATTCTAAAAAAAAGTCATACGAATATACTGTAACGTGTTCGTTGTATTATTTTGCAAATTACAATCTTCGCCAGAAAGGAACTGACGTATATACAAATGATCGAGTTAAGAGTAAGAAGAAGCGGAAGAAGGAAAGATTAAAAGACAATAATATC
>NC_051412.1:3934964-3935040 GCF_015228065.2 Penaeus monodon
GTACTTATGTCTATTTTAAGTACCTGTGATCAGTTTTCAGTTTATGTCTCCCACCAGAGCACACAACGGAAGGGTA
>NC_051412.1:3935112-3935910 GCF_015228065.2 Penaeus monodon
GGGAAACGAGAGGGAATTAAATGTGATTTGATCCCTTTGTCACAGATTATATCGAATTAATTCTTTAAACATATTAAATAACGTATCATCGCCTCGTAGCTTTTTGTACATACCCCGATTTTTTAAATAGGAAAGCGAATTCAGAAAAAAAAGGTAGATCCACAATAAAACACCAACAACCCCGAAAAAAAGATAAGAAAAAAAAAGGAAAAGAAAAAAAAAAGCAGACAAATAAGAAAGTACAACATACCAGCCTTCCATTTGCAATGCTTATAGATCGTTCAGCAGGCACGGGTAGGAGTGTCCCAAGAGAGTAGTGCAGTCTGCTCGCCTCATTTGGCACTACGCTACTTTTATGGGTCATGGAAGAACGTATTACTGTCAAGGTACTGCTCACTCTGCGTGCTCTATCTGAGCTAAATTACAGAAGTTATGTGTGTGAGTCCATTCGTTTTTTATTATTTTTTTCTTCATCTTTTTTCTTTATTTTCCTACATTATCATTATTGCTTTTCCTGAATGTATAGATTTCTTGTAGAGTGGGCGTATCTGAGATATCTTTGAGGTCGACTCCTTTGATTTTACGTCTTGTTATATAAGTGTGAGTGGGCGCGTATGTATAAATATTTGCTACTGTATTACACTTCTATATATCTAGCTATATCGATAGAGAAATAGATGAATCAAGACAAGTGAACGTCTAGACGAATAGACAGGTGGGTAGACAGACAGACAAAAAATAAAAATAAAAACATTTATAAATGTGACGAGTTGTTTATCCTATAACCTTAAAGATTCT
>NC_051412.1:3935942-3936126 GCF_015228065.2 Penaeus monodon
CGCGATGGTTCAAGGAAGTCCTCATGAGAAATGGGAGTCTAGTTAGAGCCACGTTCATGAAGTTCAGGGCTGAAACTTTTAGTGGTATTTCAGCAGAAGAGGAAAAAATTTAACTTCAGGGGTTAAAAGTTAACGCCATTGCAATACCTGTTCGGATGCAGAAGTTGGTGTTTAGGGTGCTAGT
>NC_051412.1:3936231-3936613 GCF_015228065.2 Penaeus monodon
CAGGTAAAAGAAGTCAGAATTGTTCAGTCATACCCATAACATTAGATTTACTTTTTGTTATCAAATTAATTCATGCATCTAAGACTTAATGATTAATTGGTCCGGTAAGTTCTCTTTAATACAAACAAAAAAAAAAAAAACAATTATCCTTATTAAAAATGCATATTCTCTAATTACTGAGGCAGAATAAGGATTGAACTGAATGCTGGATAGCTGTGATAATAATTCCTATTGTTGTGTTGGACAAAATAAACTTTAATCAGGTAACAAAATTTTGTTATTTTGTTTAATATATATACAATCTTTTCTACGAATATGACTTGGTATCCTTGCTGGTTGGTATTGTACAACAATACACACATCTTTTTTTCTGAATATGAAC
>NC_051412.1:3937524-3937701 GCF_015228065.2 Penaeus monodon
TAAGTACCTGTGCTGTTCTTGCCTATTGCAAATCAATAATATTTCCATGAGAGAATACGAAGGACTTCCACTAGTTACAGAAAGTAAATAGAGAGATTGGAGTCATCAAGCCACTTCAGACATTTTAAAGTTTGAATACAAACATATGTTGGCGAGGGGGAGGGGAGAGTAGTATCA
>NC_051412.1:3937725-3938327 GCF_015228065.2 Penaeus monodon
CACGAACGACAGGTCCAGCCAACACCATAGCCCTCTTCGATTTAACGTCATCAGCATCTCTCTGGCTCGTCATAGCCACGTCCATCGTATTAACGGTTCTTAGGTTGACATTATTAATATAAACAGTTCTCACGTTGATAGATGATTAATTTAGTTTAGGCTGTTATGCATTTACAGAGAAAACGGGGTTCGTGAAAGAGCGGATTGAAATAATTCTTGCGGAGCTGTAATAAAGACCATTAAAAGAAAGAATATTTCTATTATTAGTTCGTGTGTTTGACACGTTAACATCAACTTTGCTACACACAAGTCAACTTAAAAAGACAGCACCATTTCGTTTGTTTCTTCATCATGTTTTTTGATACCATAAGCACTGAGTTCAGACTGGGAAAGAAAAATCACGAGGTAAACAAAGTCTTTGAACGACGTATTTTGAAAGGAAACATTGACTAATTGCAATCGCTGTTTCCCCGGTGTTTGGCAAACCTGGCATAATTGTAATATTTACCTTTCAAACCGCTTATTTGGCAACAAGTTTGCATATCTGTAATATTTCAGCACTCATCGTGGAAACTATGGATGACGGTGAAATTGGAAAGGAC
>NC_051412.1:3941953-3942102 GCF_015228065.2 Penaeus monodon
GTTATTGTGTCAGATTGCGTAACTTTAAGATAAGAAAACATTTATTTCATGTAAATATATTTTTATAACGATGGATGGATGGACCCAAATATAAACAGTATACATAAATTTCTCCATAAACATTTTTACGTTCACAGGAAATATATCAA
>NC_051412.1:3942214-3942403 GCF_015228065.2 Penaeus monodon
CTCAGCTTTCCTATTCATTTGCGTATTTGATAAGCTTATTACGCTGTTATTAAATTTCCTCTGTCTGACATACTTCGCTGCAATTGTCGCCTTTGTATATATACTTTCATGAGCCTTTCATCCTCGGAATAAAAGGGCAAGACGCGAAGGAGAGTTACTTAACTGCGATTCCGCATGAATGCATGAGTT
>NC_051412.1:3942950-3943088 GCF_015228065.2 Penaeus monodon
AGGAATATAAGAGAGTGGAACTTAGAAAGAAAAGAAGAGAAACTCAGATTTATTCCAAAAGAAGGTCGGAATAAACAAATTCCTTATTTCCTTCTGCCAAGCTGAATTTATCTTTTCTCCTTTGGTCTCGTCCATCCA
>NC_051412.1:3943128-3943204 GCF_015228065.2 Penaeus monodon
AGAGGAGCCTTCTCAGAATTTTCGCTTTATCTATTCCCGTGTTTTGGCTGAGATCTTTCTCTGGCTTTTACTGACA
>NC_051412.1:3943618-3943720 GCF_015228065.2 Penaeus monodon
TTTCTTCTTTTTTCTACTTAAAACGTTATGATATTTCACGTGCCTTAAATTAAAGTGACAACATTAACAGCACCAGTAAATTTTATCAATGCACGACATACC
>NC_051412.1:3943769-3943998 GCF_015228065.2 Penaeus monodon
ACTTGCGTAAATAATGAACTGAATATATGACTGTATAAGTTGAAAAATCAAGAAATAAACACATGCAATGATGAAAAGTTAAGAAAGTAAATAATTTAAATGTATGCAAGGGCGAGAAAAAAATATAAGATAAGATAAAAATAAGTGCATATAAAAGTCGTGAAGAACTAAATATTATCTCACTATGGTACCTCTTCAGGGTATGAGGGTGTATGCTATGTATATATCC
>NC_051412.1:3944057-3944346 GCF_015228065.2 Penaeus monodon
ATATAAAGAGTTCCCCGTCTCGGTCTTTCTATAAGGAAATCTTTCTTCCTTTTAACATTTCCGTGTCTCAGTCTTTCTTTTTAAAAACATTTTTCTTTTCTTCTACACATTTCCCTGTCTTCCTTTTAGAAACCCCTTATATCTCTTGTTCCTTCTCCCTTTTATTTTCCTTCATACAGAACGGAATGCAAAAAGGACAAAGACAAGGAGCAAACAGGACACACATAACGAAACTCCGTCATTCGTATGGGAACTGACATGGGTGCGGTAGTTTTCTTGTGAATTCGGT
>NC_051412.1:3945358-3946086 GCF_015228065.2 Penaeus monodon
GCTCCATAGCTGACAGCGACGCATGTTTGTCCAAAATAGATAATATACATCCTGGCGGCATTATTAAGTTCTCTTTATTCTTCCAATCATAGCGAAGTACTCTGCACATGAAAAAATTACACATAATATTATAACGTATCATGTGGGGTTACTTTCCATTAGTAACCAATTCTTTCGGCAAATCAGAATATCTCTCACATAAAAAAATGGCATTAAGGGAAAAATTGTATTATTTGTATCCATTGAGTAACCTTTTCATTTTTCTAGGCATAATACTAACTCTACGATACCTCCAGAAAAAATATTATAAGGCATTTTTGGGAAGGAAACAATACTATTATTCTCGTTATTCCCCCTGTTGGTAAACCTTCGTATAATTAATTCTACCATGCATGACGTCAACAGTCTATCATGTTGATATAAACCCAGGAAAATCGCAATAGAAACAAAACGCTTATTGAGAAATGAACAACAGTTAGTACTTTCATCCATCTTTGAGAATCCAGTTTTTGCGTATAATGGTTTCGCTGATGGTTAACTTCTTAGCATTAGTATGATTCGGAATGTTTTCTGAGATGATTGACACATAAAACGCAGAAACGATGTCAAATTTTCCGTTCTATACTAACTCGTCTCGTCGATACTTGTATGGCATCTGTATTTTTGTTTTGTGCATATTTTTATATGCTGCATTTTTATATGTATTATTTTATTATTTCTGCTTCTGC
>NC_051412.1:3946361-3946620 GCF_015228065.2 Penaeus monodon
TTATTGATCTTTTATTCCTTTCTATCCTCACTGATATCTTTACTCTTAATCATTTAATTCCGTAATGTGTAGGAAATAAATGTCTTTGGATTCTATCTAACTCCCCACATATAATGAAAACATGTTACATAAAACAAAATACCATTGTAAGATAAAATAATAACATATGTATCTGACATAGGAATATACTTGATCTTTACTTGTGTTATGAAGATTTATTAAAGCTAATGTGATGAGAGAATGCCTAGAAAGTGGAACT
>NC_051412.1:3946677-3946917 GCF_015228065.2 Penaeus monodon
GGTAACAAATTGATACGAAAACAAAAGTTGGAAATTCGAACTAGAACTAATCAAACAATAAAATACGATAAAATAAATTCATTTTCTAAATTTAGCAGCAACAACAACAAAAAACACAGAGGCGAATTTTTTTCACCGTATTTACAAGATAACAATGCAGTCACGAACACCGGGCGGAAGACAAGATTTCTAGAACCACTTGAGAATGTCTACGGTATGAGGAATTACTAAGTATGCGGT
>NC_051412.1:3947271-3947733 GCF_015228065.2 Penaeus monodon
CGTGACATTTACTAAATCCCCGAGAATTAAAATAAATTGTTTGCAAACCCTTAATATTTTATCGCTCATTAGGGATGCTGTCGATTCAAGTAACTGGGAAGAAAATGTAATTTAGAGTTGATTAATTTCAGTATACTTGTATGATGTGCAATGCATGAAACTTTACTGCTTTATTATCTGAAAAGGAATAAAATATATTAAAAATGAATGAACAGATAAAACAAAAAGTTTAATAGATGTTGATATAATCCATTGAAATAATTATCCAAGTTTAAAACTTCAAGTCTATAGTGTTGTTTACACGCTCTGTATTACCTTCAGCAATAAGAGGTTCAGTAACTCACAATTTTGTTTTATTTGTCTACTTTCTCAAACTGCCCTTATCATTGGAAAATATCATCGGCTTGATTTTCGTTTGAAATTAATTTAAAGTTTAACGTTGGAGATTCTGTGTGTATTAAC
>NC_051412.1:3947841-3948253 GCF_015228065.2 Penaeus monodon
ACTTACATATTTTTCTCACTGAAGAAGGGAATAAGAGAAAGAATGAATAGATCTCAATATCACTTTAATGACCAAATGTATAGAGAACAATGATCAGTAAACGGTAGAAATGTACTGTTCGCTGTGCGTCTATTCAACCATTCGAAAGTCAATTTTTTTTGCATTTTATACTTTACCGATATCAAAAGCACTATTGACAGCTGCATTGTATGAACACATTACATGAAGTTTCAGTCTCGTGTGCCGAGGTTAAAATAGTTAAGCGTCACATTAAGAAGAGCAGATTTTTTTTATCATACAGCTATGTTTGTTAAAGTCGATGGAATAATGGAACACTCAAAAGATTGACACAAATACAATTAGACAAATAATTAGATTAGATATATCGCTTAATGACTGACTTTTCATATCA
>NC_051412.1:3948549-3948723 GCF_015228065.2 Penaeus monodon
TCGATCCCCTTTTGTTACGTTTCACAAAACACGAAATAATGAATCTGCTTCCCCTCGGCTCTAATTGGGATGATCACCGAAGCCGCTGCACAAGGTCGGGAAGCAACTTTTGGAACCTCTAAAGAGTCTTTGCTTCATGAAGATCGGCTGAGTGTCTCTTGGAATGCTTAGCAA
>NC_051412.1:3949246-3949509 GCF_015228065.2 Penaeus monodon
ACACTTACGTTATATCATTTCCTTTGCCTCTATGTACATAAAGATAGGGATCTGTTTATGGTTATGGGTAATTCACCAGGCAGAATATATACTGCAGGAAAACTAGAAATGAAACGTTTATTGTTGAAATATAAATTGTCAGGCAAGGGATACTGACACTAACAGTAACAAAGACATTCATATATTCACACATGAACTTGCGTATAAACAAGTAGCGTGGGGTGTGTGAGGGCTACAGATGACCAACACATATTTAACTTACG
>NC_051412.1:3949825-3950536 GCF_015228065.2 Penaeus monodon
CGAAATCAAACTTTTTCTAACCCAGACTATTATAAGTGAATCAATCAAATCACTATTTATTTTCATGCTTATTAATGTCTAACTCGGAAAAGATAGAGGGAAGGGAGTCACATGGTTGAGCTATACTGACAAAAAATACTACAGCTTTGCTAAAGATCGAGTACAGAGTTGCAAATAAAATTCAATTTCAAGGCTTATTTTTTTCCATGTTGTATTTTATATCCTGATTAGTCTTTATTTTAAAAAAAATCTATTGTATCACCATAAGCAATGGCTACATTAGTAAGCTAACTACGTGCGAAATAATATAATTGTGTATGATCAGTTTAATGAAATTCCATTTGAAGAGAGATATTATTCGTGCATCAGCAATCCATGACTATTTATGTTCTTTACACATTCAGTGATTAGCTAATGTAGCCTTTCCAAAAGCTTCAGTAGCGCATGTCTGTTTGTCCTTTTCCACCTCGAACATTTTCTAAACCTCGTAATTACCTACTTGCTGACCTCATTCCGTTGTTGTTTATTTTATGCGTGATTGACAAACTAATCCTGAGCTTATCTTTGCCTTTGACGCCTCTGTGTATATCTTCATGACCTTTTTATTTTCAAACGGAAAGGACTAGAGAGGGACCTTGCGGTTACTTATGGTTAAATGAGTATGGCTGAGGTTTGGTTGGAAGATTCCTCTCTTGCTTCTGTTTTCTTATG
>NC_051412.1:3950941-3951085 GCF_015228065.2 Penaeus monodon
GCTAAGAATCAATAGGGTCATCCAGCGCGTAAGTTCAAAACCTGCAACGGCTCAAAGTTAGGAAGAGCATCCAGTTAAGACTATTACCTGCCAAATCCATTGGAAGAAGGTACCACCAATTACATACATGAGTAAATGAATTAA
>NC_051412.1:3951241-3951377 GCF_015228065.2 Penaeus monodon
CTGTTCCTATGGCTGTCAAAGAAAAAAAAAATGAATGGCTAATTTCACAAGGCATATTGCAATTTTGATTTTCCAATATTCATCAGGAATCTGACAGATGCTGGAAATTTTAAAAAGTCAGCGGCTGACCCTGCCT
>NC_051412.1:3951696-3951772 GCF_015228065.2 Penaeus monodon
AGTATTTCTTCCTTTATGTTAACATATGTCTGCATATATGAATAAGGTCTGTGTCTATGTAAGAACAAAGAAACGG
>NC_051412.1:3951807-3954068 GCF_015228065.2 Penaeus monodon
AATTTATTCCTACAGAGTGTTATACTAAACAAATTACTTATTTTTCACAGTCGCGCCAAATTTATCTCTTCTCTTTTGGTCTCGCCCATCCATCTTTTCCTCCGCAACCACTTTCCTCTCTTTCTTACACAAACGTCCTCAGAATTCGGCAATTTATACCGGCTTCGTTTTTTTTCGGGACAATTTCCATTCCGTTCTGTCCAAGAATTGGATTTTTTTTCCAAACCGGATTGAAATGACATATCAAAGCCATCCAAATTAGTTTCACAGCAGAAGTAAATATCATCAGTATAGGCCGTAACCCAAGTATTCAAGAATTGGTTTCGTACAACTGATCTAATGATGGATTGTCAACAAAATCGGTAGACAAGAAATGAATTCATATGAAAATAAAAAGCTGAGGAGGTAGGTATATGGGTATTTTAGATACATATTAGTAGGTGAATAAGTACATGGATAAACGGTATGTACATGAAAAAGTATACACACAAAGATAGAAATAACAGGGACACCAACACATATGTGATATATGACTGTATAGCACAGTGGTTTTTTCCATCCCCACACGTATATTCCATGGAACAAATGCACATATCCCGATTGCGTTTGCTCGTGTGAAGCAAACATTTTTTTCTTTCTTTTCTCTCTTATTTTTCTCCCGATTAACTTCGCTGACAGGTAAAATAACGATGCGAGGTGTGGAGGGAGAGGTATTCTAGTTTTAAAAAAAGGAAGCCATAATCTTTTCTTAATATTTTAGTTTAGTTAGTTTCATTTCAGCTAAGATCGAACGGTAGAGTTTTATTTCTTTCGTAGAGAAAGCCAACTCAGAAGTGCGGGGTGGAGGGGGGTTGATACCCCTTTATGCAGATGATGTTAGCCCAATGAGGGGAACAGAGGCAAGAGTCAGGAGGGGGTAATGCGAAGTGTTGGTTACTATGCTAGATTAATCTTAATCGAAATTCTCGGTATTTCGAAACCGAATAAGTAATAAAAATAAAACATACACGAATCGCTTTTAGAGATTCGAGTCGAGAAGGGGGAAGTGATAGCCATGTAGAGAGGAATGAGGGCGTGTAGTTATGTAATTTAAAGAGGGATACAGAAGTCGCCATTTGGAGTTTCCAGGCCTGTCTGAAACACCTCTATGTATTGAGAAGATCATTTATTATAATATGATGCAATCGACCAGGAATAAATATTATTTGTAATATGACTTAGCATGTACCTATCACTTTAATTGGTGTTCGTATCACTATTATTGTGTAATTGTCGTACCTCCTGCATCTATTTGGAATAGGTCTATTAGCACAGATGTGCTTGCTTCGTATTTAGCTCAAATAATACTTTATTATATACCTAAGATTGAGGTTGGGTGAAGTTGAAACTTCCATTTGTTGTCCACTAACCTTGCATAACTATAATACAGCGTTGGCGTCATTTGTTTTTATCGTGTGATAATATGTTGAGCAATAACGTTGTTATGCTTATTACCGCCGATTGTTAAAAGTGTATCAAGAGGATTCGCCGCAAGTGATGTACAAACATATTCTTATTCTTTTAAAAACAATTGCCTGTTAACTAGTTGTATATCATTTTGTTCAAGAAAACTGTCGGTTCGAGACGAGCAGAGATTTAAGATATGTATATAAAAGTTAATAAATGTCCTAGTTATACTTGACGGTATGAAGATGCATCACAACAACATTTCGTCTTACGAGTACATATAAATAAGACTTGAAATAAACATAAATATGCTATGTAACTGGAAATGTCTCAGTACAATTATACATTATATGAGCAGTTTAAAAAGAAAACATTCGAACATTTATCTGTCATTTGTTTAATGACAAATAATAATAGCGCCTTGTTAATATTGGTTATTCATGCATAAACAATTCATGTCCATTACGTACTTTAATAATGCTCCCCTTCCTGTAACAAGATCAACAACAATACACATTTCATTCTCTCTCTTTTTTCCGGTCTTCAAACTTCTTCAGCTTTCTTTTCGCCTGTAATTACACATTTGATGACCTCATTACGCTGCCGTCATTTAATTTACGCGTGTTTGACAAGCTAGTCCTACCTTATCTTTGCTCTTGACGCCTCTGTTTATGTGCCCTCATGAGCCTTTCATCTTCAGCTTGAAAGGGCAAGATACAAGGGTGAAAATAACTTGATAGTGATTTGGCTTAGAAGAGTGTGGGTTAAGGCCTCAGACGATAAGACTCCTTAGATAGATAAAGAAATGTAATAAC
>NC_051412.1:3954149-3954308 GCF_015228065.2 Penaeus monodon
CAGATGGATGAATAGAGAAAGGGAATATCAAGAGAGATTTATTCCTTCAGAATATTGGATTAAGCAAATTCCTTATTTCTTGCTGTCGCGCCGAATTTATCTCTCCTCTTTTGGTCTCGCCCATCCATCCACCTCCCCCCCGCAGCATCCTTCAAAGTC
>NC_051412.1:3954370-3954916 GCF_015228065.2 Penaeus monodon
GCTTTCAGTATGTGCACCGGATTCCACATATGATTAAAATGTAATATCAAAACCATTTCAGTGGCTTTCATATCATAAATATAGTCACACAAGTATTATATTTTATGGTGATTGACAACTAGCATAAAACATGACAAATACTCACATGAACTGATAAACAAAAGATATAATTAAGTCAACTGGTAAATGTATTAACTAATGAATAATTAAAATGATACATACTTGAACAAATACAATAATACGTTAATAAATGAGAATATAAATGGTGAAGTTGATAAATACTAAAAATTATACCTTATGGCGAAACACGGTTTGAATATAAATGATGAAAGTACAAACAAACCTCGACTACTAGTCGCTGTATTTTGTCTGTCTCTCCCCCTTTTCGTTCTTCTATTCCCCTTTTCATCTGCTTTCCCTATTATTTCTCTCGCTCTTGCTTCCTCTTTCCATTTCTCTATGTCTTTCTATTGATTATCTATTGATCTATCGATCGCTTTATCTCAAGCTCATCCTTCCTGTATTTCTCTTTCCTCTGTAATTTGT
>NC_051412.1:3954934-3955318 GCF_015228065.2 Penaeus monodon
CAACCATTTTATCTCCTCTCCCCCTTTTTTATATAGAGCAGAAAAGAAACAAGG
Organism: Penaeus monodon; assembly: GCF_015228065.2. Classification (NCBI taxonomy): domain Eukaryota; kingdom Metazoa; phylum Arthropoda; class Malacostraca; order Decapoda; family Penaeidae; genus Penaeus; species Penaeus monodon. Next base: position 3,954,989 of record NC_051412.1, read on the forward strand.
AAACACAAGATCCTCTCCCCTCATCTGGAAGTCAACGTGCACGGACGCCGCAGCAGTTGTTCAGGCATGGAAAGGCGCGTTATGTGAAACCTGGACAGGGTGTCTTTGTTATGAAGGTCAACCAAGACGTGTGGGTTCTTTTGTCATGTTACTCTATGCGAATGTTTGTTCAGCTTTTAAAGTCGGATGGATCCCTCGCTTCTACGGATTTATTATAGGAATCCTCTCGTCTTAGAGAGTTTAGGGTAAACTTTGACAGAGTGTGGTGAGATGTGAATTTCTGTGCTTTGCTTTCATCTATTTCAAACGATCAGATGCTTTGTGAGGGCC
>NC_051412.1:3955518-3955660 GCF_015228065.2 Penaeus monodon
CTAATTCTATTAATTATTCCAACCTTTCCCATTCAAAAAGGAGTGAATTGTATCGCGGCTCCCATCGGGTGCGAGGCAGGGCCCACGTCTCTTGCCTTCACTTGTGATTGATGTCCGGGGCTGCCATCAGGCGGTCGGAGAA
>NC_051412.1:3955711-3956807 GCF_015228065.2 Penaeus monodon
TGGACGCGGTTACGGAATCTGTCACTTCTATTTCACTCCGTGGTTTTTCTTACTTGTTATGGGTTTTCAGTTTCTTTCCCAGTCTCAATCTCTCTCTCTCTCTCTCTCTCGCTCTTACTCGTTTTTTGTCTTTCACTTCCTTTCTCATTCCCATTCGCAGTGCGTCTCTCTCTTTCATTCTCGTCTTTACTTGTACTGCGCCTTTTACTTTCTCTCTCGCCTTCACTCGCTAAACTTTCTTTATTTCTTTCATCCTTGCGATGTGTTTTCTCGCTTTCGCTTTCAATCGCTACGTGTCTTTCCCTGTCGCTGTCATCTCTTATGTCTTTTTCTTCGTTCTCTTTCGCTCTCTATCGCTATTTGTCTTTTCCTTTTTCCCTCATACTTGTTACGTGTTTTTTCTTTTTCACCTTATTTATTTTCTGCCCCACTTCCATCTACCAAATGTTCTCGGTGTTATCCCTCTTATTTCGGTCTTAATCGCTCTATGTCTCCCTCTTACTCTCTTGTTTTGACCTTTTCTCTCTCGTTTATATGCAGCGTGTCTTTCGTTTTCATATGCTATATACCTTTCTCATTTTCCTCTGTTATCCTTTCTTTCTCGTTTCCACTCCACATTTCCCTCTTTTTCTCTCACACTCTATACGTGTCTCTCTCTGTCTCACTTGCGCTCATTTCATACGTGTCATTTTTCTTTTTCATTCGCTCTGATTTGATACACATTTTTCTCTTTTTTTGTCAAACGGACCCGTTATAGGCCTTTCTTAATATTCTTTCTTTTACTCGCTCTCATCTTACAGTGTGTGTGTTTCTCTCGTTTTATTCGTTATTTCTTTCTCTATCTCGTTTTCACTCTTAACGTTTCTTTCTCTTTCTTCATATTATTACTCACTATGTATCTTTCTCTTTCATACACGCTCGTAATCTTTATATGCCTTTTTACATTTCTCTCGCTCTCAATTTCTTCCTGCCTCTTCTTTTTTTACCTCACACTCAATTATTGTGTTTCCTCTTTCTTAGCTTTAGTTAGTATGTATTTATCTTTCCATGTCTTTTTCCATCATTGCGCGCATTTCGCATTCTCTCTCTTTTTTCC
>NC_051412.1:3956884-3957289 GCF_015228065.2 Penaeus monodon
GCTTCCAGTTCAATGTAGTTCTTAGTAGTCTAATGTAGTTCTAAGTTTATGATAAGACGACGTGTTACTAATTATTACATAAATTCATTATTAAATCTATAGTACTATATTTCGTCAGTCTTGCCAGTGTTAATTTCAAGCATTTTATACACCACCTCTCAAAACAGAAAAAAGAAAAAGAAAGTATAGACATTGTAAGATTTTTATGAGCAAGTGAAACGAACGAAGATGAATGCACAAGGGAAAAACTCCAACAGGCAGGTGAGAGACAGGGAATTGACAGGTTGCGGAAAATATTGTTAATCCTGGAGCGTTGTGAGGTAACCCTCTATCGAACAACCATCGATTTATTTTGTTATTTACATTCTCTATCTCTCCCCCTCAGTATTTGCGCAGTGTTCATTC
>NC_051412.1:3957389-3957576 GCF_015228065.2 Penaeus monodon
AAATACCATTACTCCCATCCTCTCTATTTTTGCAATATCGTTCCTCAAACTTAGTTATTTTGTTCTATCCAGAATAAATTTAATTTCACTCGAAGAGCGTACATTTTAAAGATTAAAGTTCCAGTTTTTATGTAATTTTCAATAGTTACGCAAAGTGAACCTTGGGCTTCACAGAAGTCCTAGGAAC
>NC_051412.1:3957973-3958503 GCF_015228065.2 Penaeus monodon
AGAATTTTTTATCATATGCTCAGTTTTCCACGTTCAATTAATGGTGAAGTGGAACATAATCTGTCATCAAACAGATCGAAAGATTGATAGATATATAAAGACATGAAATTCAATTATCATATATATATATTGGCAGTCAGTGTTAACTTCTTGTAATGAAGCTCCTACCTGTTATCGGTAACGTTTGTTGTACATACAGTCTATGATGTCAATAGTAAAACCCATATTCAATATTGGCAGTATTATTTTAAGATATTAATCACAATCACTATCACGATTTTGATTCTCATCATCAATATAATGTCAAAATACATGACAATACAATATATTCATCCTCGTCATCTTTATCACCACAATTGTGATCAGTCCGGTAACCAATAGCATCAGATTAATTACGATTTAATTATCAGTACCATTAGTGTGTTAAAGCCACTGAACCATTCACAGTGGAAAATAAATGAAACCAATTAAGTCCTTTAGTACATTATACTTCATAATTTTCATGTAACTTTATATTATAGAAGTCCTGG
>NC_051412.1:3958621-3959164 GCF_015228065.2 Penaeus monodon
ATGTAATACAATTATCACACTTGATATATGTTTTTAAAGATGTGTTATGCAATTTCATGCGATTGTCGAGTATTAAAGTTACGCTTAAGATTATCATTTATTTATACGTAATATCAAATAATTACTTGTAATGTAAACCAACCTATTATATTATCCTCGTCATTTATATCTTTCCATCAATTTACTTCAATGTAACAGCTGAACCATGCATCATTAACATATATATTTCTTTTATCGAAAAAGTACTCTGGGTTGCCAATATTATATTTATTGCTTTGCACTTATAATATACTTTTTTTGTCTAACCATCATGGTAGTCGCTCTTTCATCGACATATAACCAAATATCATCACGAAATACTTTTGACTCCGTCTTCCCTCTCTCCTTCCTAGATTTCGTTGCCTACTTCCTTCTGAGCCACCATATCTCAAGGGACATTCCCTCACTTCTTATCTAACCCACTTTAATGTCCTTCGTGAGTTTTATACAAACAAATGCCCTAGTATACAGAATGTTATGATCAATAACTCGAGTATGTATTAT
>NC_051412.1:3959207-3959456 GCF_015228065.2 Penaeus monodon
AAAAAAGATTAATGTCGATAGCATTTATCAACATAATGCATAAGATCCCGCTAACATATTTTCTGCGTAACAATATATATATAATTCTTTTTTCTTTTCTTGGCAAGTGGGACATGGTTAATGGTTTTATTATGATTTTAGCCAGATGCTACATTAATATTATATTTCCAATTTCAATACCTAGAAAGTCTTAGCCAACCACAGGCATTATTTGGCTGTCAATGATACCAGATTGAATTTGGGGAAGCA
>NC_051412.1:3963480-3963645 GCF_015228065.2 Penaeus monodon
ATCCAACTATCTTCCTGTTCCATCTCCGGCACAGGCAACGTTCCCAGATATTTTTTACGGGTGATGCCAAACCTCCGGTTGATGTTATGTATAAACTTTAAGTAATCATTAAAATAGATTCTTATTTGCATCGTTTACTTATTTCACTATTTAAACAATATAATA
>NC_051412.1:3963903-3964064 GCF_015228065.2 Penaeus monodon
TTTTTTTTAATGTTGGGACTATAGGGTCAATCTAATCACCCCGGCGTCACGACTGTAAATATGCCACACCCAGTTAGAAACACGCTACTAAATTTATATGTTTAACTCTGCGGAATTAATAATTACGCACTAAAGCCTCCGGGGTAGTGCAGTGGAAACGT
>NC_051412.1:3964205-3967058 GCF_015228065.2 Penaeus monodon
GCACTACAGTGATGACCATGCTTACGTGTATATTCGGTATGAAAAGTACGATAATTTTGTGTAACGCAAAAAACAATATATAAACTCGAGTCGGTACCAAAAGATCCAGGTCAGATAACCACAAAGTCTTTATCATCATTTTGGATTTTCTCATTAAATTACAGAGAACAAGGCCGGAAATATTAAGTAATTAGCGATTGCGAAATTCTTTTCGCAACGTCTCACAGATAACGTGATTGACAAAAAATAGATAAAGTCTATTGTAAATACCACATTTACTTCTATTCAGGTCTAAGATCTGTTGATACTGTAATTAGAAAAAACAACAACAACAGAAAGAAGTCTAATGAGCCTGTACTGCAAGTGTCAGCAAATAATTTCTGGACGATAGTGTACATATTTTATATGTACGCTATCGTTTGTCTTCTGAAATGTCATAAAAGTTGGTTCCTAATGTCTTATAATGCCACAACATACAACATCAATCTGCAAGCTTCTTAATCTTTACATTCGATGTGAGTGTTACCAAGTGTTAGCAAGTCATTTCTGGATGATACTGTACATATATGTATGTTTGCCTTCTTAACTGTCATAAAAAATTGGTTCCTAACGTCTAATGATAATTCAAATGCCAGAGCTTAAAACATAAATCTGCAAGCATTTTAATTTTTACATTTTACGTTAGAAACTATGTAGAATTTCATTATTTACATGATTTTCATGAGAGAAAAAACGTAAAATCATATTATTTCTGTTGAATGATAATTGTGATGATAATGATTTTCCATTTTGAAAGATAAAACAAGCTAATACAGTTCTCCGCGCTCTGACCACATGGTACATGAATGTACCCCTTAATGCTTAAGCTCCACTCGCGTCATTCACGAGGGTCCAGAACGTTTGACGGAATGTGATGCCATGCGGAAAAACATATTCAAGGCCAATTTACTAGACGTTTCTGTTTTGAATGATACCTTATGATTACAATTATGTAAAAGCAGCTAACACAGTTTTTTTTTTTTCGTTCATGTGTCTGTTCTCTCTCTCAACCTTAAAGTGTTAAAAAATAATACAAGTACAGGGAATATTAGGCATGGTTGCAACAGGCGCTCTTGAAGCTTTAGAGACGGTTTTTGGTAGGGGAATTAGCATAAGATGAATTCCAGGTAAGTGAGGCAGATGGGTGCCAGGTAAGTAAGGCAGATGGGTGCCAGGTAAGTAAGGCAATTGGGTGGCAGGTAAGTAAGGCAATTGGGTGCCAGGTAAGTAAGGCAATTGGGTGCCAGGTAAGTAAGGCAATTGGGTGCCAGGTAAGTAAAGCAATTGGGTGCCAGGTTAGTAAGGCAATTGGGTGCCAGGTAAGTAAGGCAATTGGGTGCCAGGTAAGTAAGGCAATTGGGTGCCAGATAAGTAAGGCAATTGGGTGCCAGGTAAGTAAGGCAATTGAGTGCCAGGTAAGTAAGGTAGATGGGTGCCAGGTAAGTAAGGCAATTGAGTGCCAGGTAAGTAAGGCAGATGGGTGGCAGGTAAGTAAGACAATTGGGTGCCAGGTAAGTAAGGCAATTGGGTGCCAGGTAAGTAAGGCAATTGGATGGCAGGTAAGTAAGGCAATTGGTTGCCAGGTAAGTAAGGTAGTTGGGTGCCAGGTAAGGAAGTGAATTGGGTGCCAGGTAAGTAAGGCAATTGGGTGCTAGGTAAGTAAGGCAATTGGGTGCCAGGTAAGTAAGGCAATTGGGTGCCAGGTAAGTAAGGCAATTGGGTGCCAGGTAAGTAAGGCAATTGGGTGCCAGGTAAGTAAGGCAATTGGGTGCCAGGTAAGTAAGGAAATTGGGTGCCAGGTAAGTAAGGCAATTGGGTGCCAGGTAAGTAAGGTAATTGGGTGCCAGGTAAGTAAGGCAATTGGGTGCCAGGTAAGTAAGGCAATTGGGTGCCAGGTAAGTAAGGCAGATGAGTGCCAGGTAAGTAAGGGAGATGTGTGCCAGGTAAGTAAGGCAATTGGGTGCCAGGTAAGTAAGGCAATTGAGTGCCAGGTAAGTAAGGCAATTGGGTGAAGGTAAGTAAGGCAGATGGGTGCCAGGTAAGTAAGGCAATTGAGTGCCAGGTAAGTAAGGCGATTGGGTGCCAGGTAAGTAAGGCGATTGGGTGCCAGGTAAGTAAGGCAATTGGGTGCCAGGTAAGTAAGGCAATTGGGTGCCAGGTAAGTAAGGCAGATGGGTGCCAGGTAAGTAAGGCGATTGGGTGCCAGGTAAGTAAGGTAATTGGGTGTCAGGTAAGTAAGGCAATTGGGAGCCAGGTAAGGTGTCATGTAACTAAGGCAGATGGGTGTTATTATTATTAGCTCTATTTTTTATATGTTATATCAATCTCATTAACGTTTCTTATCCAGTAGTAATATTGTCATTATAGTATTAATTCTAATAATTATTTTCAATAGTATAAAAATCACCATTATATTTTATTATGAATATTGACATCACAGAATAACAGTTATTGGCTTTAGTACCATTATCATCATTGATATCAGTACCAATAACTGCAGAATATTGTACAGGTAATGAAAGGGGCATTTTTTATATATCAGCAGTTTTACAGCCACGGCATATTGCATCATATCTTTTGAATAGTATTTTTAAATTCAGCTGGGAATCAAATTCAACCATAGACTTTGATTGGATTATTACCTGCTTTAAATTTTATTTTCCGATTGAAAGTTATTTTTTCAGGAGTAGATTAAGTCGAGCATCACTGTTCTGTGGGATTATTGAGAGTTAATAAAAGAAGGTTGTGGAGACGGAGAAAGATTCCGAATGGTAGAGACTGGCTATTCAAAGGGATGAATCCTATCTATCTTCC
>NC_051412.1:3967125-3967254 GCF_015228065.2 Penaeus monodon
ATCCCCCATTTATTTTCTCCGGTTACAGTCTCCGGCAATGCGACAGAAAATGCTCCAATCTGAACAAATATGAACTGAAAAATGCGCGCCGTTTCTGATACAAATTTGCTAGATCAAGTGCATTTCGTG
>NC_051412.1:3967608-3967860 GCF_015228065.2 Penaeus monodon
AATTCTCCCCTATTTGACTCTTCAGGGGAGTCGAGCGACAACGAAGAGGCGTCGTTTCCCGAGCGTTACATGATCATGTCAGTGCAGGAACCCGCGGTGACGAGAGGGCGAGCGGCGTCATCGGCCGTAAATGTGGAATCATCGTAAGGGCTTGAGTGTCTGCTTCATCCTTAATGATGTTCTTGCCTTTTTCATCGTCGAGGATGGGGGGGGGGGGAGAAGAGGAGAGCATAGGGAAGGGGGGGGGATGGC
>NC_051412.1:3967902-3968653 GCF_015228065.2 Penaeus monodon
CTGGGCGGGGGGGGGGGGGCGAGGTTGAGGATGTTGTTGAGGGAGTCGGGGAGATTGATGGTAAAATAGATATGAGGCGGGAAGATGAGACGTGTGTGTGTGTGTATAAGGAAAGAAAATATAAAACAAAAAAAAATTGTATATTTTTTTCGTAACCTCTTCTTTCAGAGATATTTGTATTTTATTGAAGTATAATTTCAGGAAAATGATATTTACTTTTATGTAGCCTTGTATCATTATCTCCCTCTTTTGTTGGGAAGAAGAATAAATGAAAAAAGAGAAAAAATATACAGGCATCCTTGAGAACCTTGTTCACTTAAAGTTATAATGAGATTAGTTAAAACTATAGGATGGAAGTAAACTTAAACTCAAGAGACACTTTTTCAAAAAAGGGAATATAACCAAGTTAAAAACAAAAAATCTTAGATATTTTCTTGCACCAAGAGCGCGACGATACACAAGGTACGCCTCCTCGGATATATATCCCTCTCCCTCCGAAGGAATTAGAATCAGAGGGAATGCCTGTCTCCCTCTGTGTGCAGAAGGAACTTACAAAGAAAGTTTTTGCAACATTTGAAAAGAGGAAAAGTGCGCAGTCTTCAGGCAAAACGTCAAGCCAGGATTAGCAAGGCTGGAGACCAGGAAAAGATATTCCAGATATTTTATACGGTCCGAAAGGAGCAACTAAAAGCGGAGGATTTTTAGGTGTAAGTGGAACTACAGGCGTAGTTACCGGCTTGTATGCAGACCT
>NC_051412.1:3970787-3971453 GCF_015228065.2 Penaeus monodon
TTTTTGTAATGAATTTTATCTTTTTCATAATTATTATTATTGCCATTATCTAATGGTCATTTTCTCATATTTATCTCCACTTTTAAAATAACTATTTTCATTAGTTTCATTTTCCATTATATCATTATTATTAATATTATGTTATTTATTCTTAAGATATTAAACTGACTTTCTTAACAGAGAGCAACGATGAGGCATGTATAATAAAAACAAATCAAAAGGTAAACTGTATTTAAATGTTAATTTCCTTCTTCAAACGACTCCATCAAAAGACATTTTCATACAAGGGCTTCACAAATCAGATGAAAATAAATAAAAAGCGTGAAATTTCCCGTCATTGTCAACCCTTGCGAATATAAAAAAGTAAGAACGGCATCAGTAATTATGACATTGAAAACAAGTATAATTACTATTGAGATTTAAATTTCAGAATAAAAATAATTTTGCTGAAATTAAACTTTGGTTTTCATTTTTGCAAATAATGTCCCTAGTCATCGGAAAACAAATATAACTTATACATTTATGTGCATATGTGTGTGTGTTTATAATAAAACACTGGAGTATAGACTAGCAACTTAGTGGTTAATTACTGTAACACTGATTGCTTTTGGTGGTTGTTACTACTTACTAGCTAGTTACATTTTAGCGACCTCCCCATTTCACTGT
>NC_051412.1:3971642-3971758 GCF_015228065.2 Penaeus monodon
CGATGGTGATAGGAAAATAAGGAGATTGTAGGTTAAATAACTCATTATGACTATGATTAATAATTAACGATAACTTATTAAAAGTTAGAATGGTGATATAATAAGCGAAGGTACAC
>NC_051412.1:3971805-3971894 GCF_015228065.2 Penaeus monodon
GCGAATAAGCTGACGGATCTTATGACTATAATAACGTAACTGCATTATTGAGCATGGTAATAAGAAATGAAGAATGAATAACTTTAATG
>NC_051412.1:3972205-3972966 GCF_015228065.2 Penaeus monodon
GAAAATCGGTGATTCCCTTCCCAAAAGGGCTCAGAATGTACCTGGAACAATTCCTCACACAGAAGTCTTCACTCATTCATTCAGATAACCAGCAGAGCGCTATCGCAATTTCCTTGGGCCACCCTCCTTCAGGCGAAACTTAGGTCGAGGATCTGGAGTCACTCGGAGGTTGCGGGGAACGAACTTGATCTAGAATTTGTCTTTTACTTGGCTTGGGATTAATGTGCATATTGGGGAAAGTGAAAATTGGCTGTCAGCAGTGAATGGTTTGATAAATTATAAATTCAGTATGCAGTGCTAATCAGAAGTGAGACGAGAAAAAAAATAAATATAAGAAAATGAAGAAGAAAAAGAAAATCACTATAACAGTTATAAATGATTAGACAAGATGAAGTAAAATTATTCGTATAAAATCCATTAAATAATGAATGAGCTGATATGACTGACTTACAGTAAACGGCAAGATTAACAAATATGAAATGGAGAGTAAGAACTATTGTCTTTATTATCATGAAAGTTGCTACTGACGTGATTAATCATTACTGACGCATAGTTTTAAATATATGTAATATACAATGAAGACAACTGATTTATTATGCGATTGCTGGAAAGTTATCATAGGATAATTATATAAAAATGGAGAAGATGGAGAAAAAAATTTTGAAAGAGAATGTAAAATCCATAATTGGAAAAAGGAAAAGAAGAAACAGCAATAACAAGACGATTTTGCATACGAAAACAAACGTGAAATGGAATGCACC
>NC_051412.1:3973103-3973340 GCF_015228065.2 Penaeus monodon
CTCGCCCACGAGTGCAGGGTTGCCATTCCTTCCGGCGATCGACAGTTTCCTCACGTCCTGTTGGCGACGCTGCGACTTCCGCCGGAAGGGCAAGACCGACTTTATTTTATTAATTTTTATTTATGTTGCGGGAAATGTCTCTCACTGCGTCACTTGTTACGTGATATAGTTAGTGTTTTATAAGTTTGAAAAGATGTGTGGGTGAGTATGCTCTCATGACTTTCGTATTACGTTAAA
>NC_051412.1:3973382-3973981 GCF_015228065.2 Penaeus monodon
TGTTATTTCCTTTTAAATGATCAATTGTGAATATCAAAATACTCTATAAAAACAATCAATCTCTTTTGTAATGTCCTTGAATCAGAACAGGAAAAAAAAAATCTTACGCCACGTGACCTTTTCACCCATCATGACCTTGTCCCTCCTCCCACATTTCCCTCATATCATAGCATCTTATAAATATAACTTCTTAGATCTGGCTATGTATTCGGTGTCTCACAACTTTCCTCTTGTTCCCAGGAAATGATTTTCATAAATTATCTGACCTTGATTTAAAAAAAAAAGAAAAAAGAAATTAACGATAAGGCAGGTTTGGTCTGGTGCGAATTAATATAAACTAACGTGGTAGAAAAGGATGATTGAAATAATCAGAATGATCATTTGTATAATGAATAACACTGAAAAACATTAATGCCACGAGTAAAAAAACTGGGGGGGGGGGGTGATAATTTTTCGATGATAACGAAGTAGTGATCAGTGAGTGATAGCAGTGATTATGATATTTGAAATAGCCTGATACTTAAGAGTAATAGAATAATAATCATTTTGACTCGTACAAGCAATAATAGTTATAACCATATCAATAACGATCGCAGTTT
>NC_051412.1:3974035-3974168 GCF_015228065.2 Penaeus monodon
GTAGTCGAAATAACGAAAATGTCTAAAACAAGAAAACAATCACATGGCAGTCATTATATTTTCATCAACATACTGAATGAAGATCCTCCTCCCTTTTCTTTCCCCCATCCTGATCTTTCTACTCCTCCTCCTG
>NC_051412.1:3974204-3974450 GCF_015228065.2 Penaeus monodon
CTCCTCTAAGGTTACACATACATCTTGTTATAAGGAAGATTACGCTAACGGAGACGGAAAAATATGATCTAATAAGCTTTTTCTAAGTTTTCTCGAAGGTAACAACATACCGAACCAAATTAAGTTACCCATTCTATAAAGAGATTAAAGAGCGTTTTTCCAACCTAATTCGGTTTCAAGAAAAAAAATAAGTTTTTTCTTGCCCGAAGAATAGGGATCAACCATAGGAAGCCTCGCAGAGATAGA
>NC_051412.1:3974726-3974951 GCF_015228065.2 Penaeus monodon
TGTATATATATATTATATGGTTTTACTGATATTGGTATAGGTATTTCATCATCATCGTTGCTGTTAATTTCTATATTATTTGTTTTTTATTGTTCTAGTTATCATTATCATTATTCCGATTCCGAGTTGTATTCATTACTTTTACATTTACATCATGGGAATTAATTGAATTTTCTGTTACACAATTACATTGAAAATTAACCTCCTTCATAAATCTTTAACCAC
>NC_051412.1:3975123-3975467 GCF_015228065.2 Penaeus monodon
TTCCAGTATAATTTACAAAAAAATCACTAGGGATATAATCATATAGTTCTCATTATAAAGCGTCTTGCGCACGTAGCCTTATTCTGGAAGCTTGATTGCCTCAGAATAAGTTTATGCTACCTTGAATGCTTGCCTGGAGATACACTTCAAATGTCTTTTATATTCGAAATACATAAGTCGGATTAAATATCGTTTCATTAATATAATTTTCTCATTAATAAGATTTTTTAAAATAAGGATATCCTTTGGTGTACATGAGAGGGAGAAAGAAAAAGATTAAATGAGAGGTTATGTTGAGCAGTGTTGAATAAAGTAAGAAAAGAGAGAGTGAGAGAAGAGATAAA
>NC_051412.1:3975498-3975763 GCF_015228065.2 Penaeus monodon
AAAAGAGGGGGAGGGAATTTACAGACCAAAAAGCTGCTAACTTGCCCCTAGATTCACTTCCTAGATTAATACGCAATTTCAGCGAAAACCAGTATTTGCACATCGAGCAAAATATTTGTTGCAGCCGATGGTGGTTTATTATCGTCAAGTCAGTATCCTACGTGCGTAAATATTTCGTTTTCGTTGGATTATAATTTAACATCATATATCTTTATCTCTTTGTCTGTCTATCTCTTACTCTCTCTTACTTTCTCTCATTCGCTCT
>NC_051412.1:3975931-3976049 GCF_015228065.2 Penaeus monodon
GCTATATGTACATCTTACCCTTCTTCTTTTGTTGAGTGGGGTGGGGGAATTCAAACTCCTGAACAAGATAGCTGATACAAAGTGCTAAAGTTGATTTACGCTGGTGAAATACTGTTAG
>NC_051412.1:3976288-3976580 GCF_015228065.2 Penaeus monodon
CTTCATTCAAGTCTATTGTAGTTCATTGCGTTCGGGGACCGTGTTTGCAATATGATATTATGTTGACAGTTTCACAAGGAAATATTGAATGTGTACACGAATGGCGAAACAGAAGTATAATCTTAAACACTAGCATTAGTTGTCAACGTTACGTTTAAGGAATCCAAACATACATTCTAATTAAGGACGGCTGAGGAACAGTTAATATCTGAAAAAAAGAGAAAAGAAAGAAGGTTGACACAGATTTCTTCCCGTCATGATTATGTTGACATTCTTCTGAAATATTCGGAAT
>NC_051412.1:3977543-3977833 GCF_015228065.2 Penaeus monodon
TCTAGCGAAGATGATAAATAGTCATCATACGTAAAAGGGAAAAATAGCGACGAACAAGCGCTGACCAAAGCAGCCCCCGCTTCCCAGGTTGTCGCTTCCATTAGTGTGATTCATGGGTGCATTATGGGAGCCTCGCCGGCTGACTGTCCCATCATGGGGCTGAAATGGGTACCGTTCCTGCCTTATAAAATGCGGGAGAAAGGGGAAAAGGTCAAGGAATTCTAAGACTGGTCAAGGTACTAGGATTCGCCGAGGGTTTTCCCTTTGGGAAGAAAATGTTTGGTATTCAT
>NC_051412.1:3980678-3981132 GCF_015228065.2 Penaeus monodon
ATGGGGGATGTATGATTAACAATGACACACACATGCATTTTTTAAATTAACGTTATTACATTTGATGCATAATAGAAATGGGAAAACATGTGGATATTTTAACATATGTAGGGCGAGATAAACTATTCTCAAATATGAAGGATAATATTAACTATCAGTACAAAATAAACTGAAATACAAATACATTCAAAAGAATTCTCATGTTTAGATAACGAAAACACTAGCACACTCTAAAAAAATACTGCAGTAACAGCATAAAAGGGGAAAAATAAAAAGAAAGATTCTCATTCAAGGAACACAGATCCTACGATAAGGAATGAACGGCGTAGTAAACATGCGATGCAAAGGGAAATATGACATTATTTAAGAGCGAGAGTCACTATGACGAGGGAGGGAGATGAGATGAGAAGCCAAGCTATTTGGCTTCGTGCTTAACGAGAAGGATGTTATGGCT
>NC_051412.1:3981725-3982866 GCF_015228065.2 Penaeus monodon
TTTCTTTGCAGGTGACAGGAAAATTTTGCCTCTATCGAAGCATATTTATAGCTTGCATTACGTGTTTTGAGTTGTACAAAAAGGACTTACCCTTCAAATTCATAGCCTTGGCTCTTGTGAAACAAACTATATTTTCTTTCTTTATGCATATGTTTAGTCAGAATGTATTTTCTTTAATATTTAATGTACTATACATTATGTTTAGATGAGACATATTCTACAAAATTTGTGAGAGCAGGAACGTGGGGAAGCTCTTGGCTCAAGATATTGTATACGCCGGGCCAAGCGAGAGATTTTTGAAGTGTCAGTGCCTCTGTTTACTCTGTGGAGATTGACATTCGTATACGCGGTATGCAAAGATATTGTTTGCATCATGTACTCGATTTTGTAAATAAGTGAACCATGATTCACGTGAAATTGAGCAACGTTAAAAGTCCTTGTCATTTGAGACGCTTTTTTTAATGTGGAAATTACTATGGCTTGTTGATTGTTTTATACAGTTAATTGGAATCTTATAAGTGTATTACAGAAATTTTAGTCTGAGTATATTTTGCGTGATCCTATATGTTACTTGTTGTGATTCATGATGATTCGGTGGTTTTCATTCATACTTAATGCGGAATATGATTAATTTGATTGTTTTATTTGAAATATTTAGAGATGCTTGTGTTGCCATGAATGTATATTGTTTCTTTGTAAGGAATTTACACAGTTTTATGCTATATGACTTTATTTCTTTATTGTGATTTATTAGTATAACCAGTGTTATGTAACTGAATTTAAAGATTTAAGATAGCCTTTAGACTTGAAATGTCAGGCATGGAAGGTGTGCCTCATTATCGGTAATGTAAGGGCTATAGGGTGATGTATTAATCTTTTACAGCTTTTAAAGCAATTGCTTTCAAGGGGTTTACCAAGTGCAGGCCTGGTAGTCTCCTGTTTATATTAGAGATGCGGCCATATTGTGTCTTTTTGTTTGATTTATTGTTGTTGAACCACGAACACTTTTTTCATTGTACTCTGTACATTTTATAAACCAGATATATGTCATGCTGGATGTTCTTTTGAAATTTATTTTGACAGGCCGAATCAATAAAGAGATATGACCCAGCAAGGAAATCTTATTTTCCTGAGTAGCATT
>NC_051412.1:3985710-3985825 GCF_015228065.2 Penaeus monodon
CTTTAACAGGAAAAGCTTAGAAATGAGTATCATCTTACAGGAAAGCAAACACGAGATCCATCGGAGGCCGCGCAGCAACCTTAGTATGAGTGAGAAGATACGAGGAACTTGAAGA
>NC_051412.1:3986288-3986361 GCF_015228065.2 Penaeus monodon
GAATCAGGAGACTTAAAAGAACTGATGAAAATCATATGAACATTATCACCGTATCACTACTAACCTCATCATA
>NC_051412.1:3986480-3986836 GCF_015228065.2 Penaeus monodon
CCCCGACTCATTATAGTTATCAATAAGTATATAAGTGAATAGTAATCATAAGGGAATAAAACGTGAACGGATAAGTTCATCAGGAAATAGGTGTGCCGTAAACTACTCAATGTCAAGGCCAAGTACTTTTCAGTAACGTAACTTTTGTGCTAAATTTATGTGTAGAAGAATCTTTTGGTATATATTTCCTATGTACAGGAAGTTATTATGGATTTTCTCTCGGTACTGACAACACAGATTCTTGGAAACGGAAACATATTCGTTTATACAATAATCATATAACATGTTTTTACTGGATTGTATTGAAAAAAGGAAAGAGAAAGTTGAGTAATATAGGTCTTACTTTTAGATCATTA
>NC_051412.1:3991394-3991489 GCF_015228065.2 Penaeus monodon
GCCTCACTGTTTTACCATTTAGAGATTGTTTCTTGGAAAAACTACCTTATCCATTACATTTACGGACATGAAGATGCCACACACTCAAACACAAC
>NC_051412.1:3991545-3991674 GCF_015228065.2 Penaeus monodon
CGTGAACATGAAGATAACTCAATGTTTGTCCTTCCCTAGACCCTCCCCAGAGAAGTCACCTGGTAAGAATGATGCACGTTGAACCTCCATAGAGAGAGAGCCTCCCACGACCTATAAGCCCTCTTCATT
>NC_051412.1:3992026-3992345 GCF_015228065.2 Penaeus monodon
CAACTGGTTGTTAAGAAAATTATATGCCTGTCCATTGGCATCGTGGTGAATAGAAAAACAAAATTATTACTTAAGATAAACAAAAAGATGTTTCCGATAAAAAGAACTTTATAATCATATAAAGTGCAAAACAACAATAAAAAAGAGCGCTGGTGTTTCGCTTATGTCATAACTCAGCTTCAACGAAACTGAACATGATTAAGGCTCCTTTCCAGCAGCTTTTCCTACAGAATAAACCCAGACAAGGGAAAATAGTTCCAGATAATAGCTTTATACGAGTACTTGATAAGTGGATTACACTGATAGGAAGAGAAATGCC
>NC_051412.1:3992477-3992810 GCF_015228065.2 Penaeus monodon
CGCACAAAAACGATACTCGGAATATCTGATACGCGTTATGTGCATTTCAGATGATTTCTTTCTAAAAGGAATTACACAGAGATAAAACCCATACATTTTCCAAATGTTATTACTCGATCAAATCCGATAGACTTTTCATTTGATGCCAAATCGCATTATAAGTAGCGTTTGATAATCAACCAGCTGAGAGCTCCAAATGCGATTTTATATAGTTTACGAGGATACAGTTTGCAGGCACGTTTGTTTAAATCTGCATACATGTGAAAAAACTGAATTCGTTTGTGATTTTCAGTGAATGATTTATACTGCCATAAAACTCTTCTATAAAATAAA
>NC_051412.1:3993954-3994347 GCF_015228065.2 Penaeus monodon
CATACCAATCCAAAATCTTCCAGAGCCACGGCAGCTCAAACCACCATAAAAAAATACACAGCTCCCTGTCCTTTCGTCCGAGCTTCGACATGAAAACATACTCTAATACTTGTTGGAGCCCCTCCCCCCCCCCTCTCGCGTACGCTCTTGGCTAGGCTCTCTCTTTATGTAGGTTCAGCGTGGATCATTCTTTGGCTGGTGGCTTCTCTGGGGAGGGTCTAGGGAAGGACAAACATTGAGTTATCTTCATGTTCACGTTTTTTCTCTCTATTTTTCTTTCTCTCTTTTCATTTGTATAGTTTTTGTTTCTTTCTGTTAATGTTTGCGTGTGTGTGGATCTTCAATGTCCGTAAATGTAATGGATAAGGTAGTTTTTCCGAGAAACAATGAGAC
>NC_051412.1:3995148-3995403 GCF_015228065.2 Penaeus monodon
CAATCCAGTAAAAAACATGTTATATAATATTTGTATGAATGAATATGTTTCCGTTTCCAAGAATCTGTGTTGTCAGTACCGAGAGAAAATTCATAATAACTTCCTGTACATTGGAATTATATACCAAAAGACTCTTCTACACATAAATTTAGCACAAAAATTACGTTATTGAAAAGTACTTGACATTGAGTAGTTTACGGCACACCTATTTCCTGATGAACTTATCCGTTCACGTGTTATTCCCTTATGATTTCT
>NC_051412.1:3996495-3996565 GCF_015228065.2 Penaeus monodon
TGGATCTCGTGTTTGCTTTCCTGTAAGATGATACTCATTTCTAAGCTTTTCCTGTTAAAGATATTGTGCA
>NC_051412.1:4001697-4002130 GCF_015228065.2 Penaeus monodon
ACACTTCATTGATAAATGTTTGCAGGCATGCGTGAAAACACGTAAATCCTTGTAAAACTACATATATCTATGCATTTAGAACTACAGACAGAAATATCTGAAGAAGATACAAGTCAAGAATCGAATATTTCCCATTACCTACAAATTACACTTCTCGTCATCTGGCCTTCTCTATCAACAACGAGAAAAAGGGCCTATATGTGTTCGCTTCCCCCCATAGAATTAGAATTTCCATTCGAACTTCTGCCGTAAAAAGCGACCCAATTGGGCCAACTAGCCTACGCCGACTACCTCACTACCTTCCCATTCCTTTCTGAGTGAAAACTTCCCTGCTTAATATCCTTCCAGGGACATTTTAACTGCCGTTGGGTCGAAGTCACTGCTGTGTTATCTCTCGGTTTTGACATATCGGGGAGAGTTTCGTCTATGTACA
>NC_051412.1:4002769-4003042 GCF_015228065.2 Penaeus monodon
GGAGTTGTTGTAGTTTAATAATTTACCTATTCCATTGTAAACATTCAGAAAATTTCCCATTTCGGAAGCAAAAAAACTATACGTTCCTATATACCAGAAAGTAGCTCACGCAAGCGCATATCTGTATTGTTATATCGTCGAGCGTATCATTAACTATTCCAAGTCATGCTGGGAGTAATTAGCTCTGTCGCGTTCATGGTACGAATTATATTGAATCAAAGAGAGTTAGTAAAAACGAAATTACGGCACGGGATTAAAGGAGCGAAGGGCGGG
>NC_051412.1:4003571-4003793 GCF_015228065.2 Penaeus monodon
GCGTCGCATCAGAGAGACAAAAGGGGCCTTCAGTGGTGATACGTTTTGCAGCATCTTGGAGCGCGAGACAGGCCGGGCATCGAATGGCTCCGAGGAAATTTAAGGTCGCCTGCTTTATCCACGCTGCATCCCGAGCATTCGCGTCGCGCCAACAGCTGCGGCGGCGGAAATATATGTTAATAGATATTTCGAAGCTCGGCTGAACTCTGCGGGTTCAGGGAG
>NC_051412.1:4004184-4004289 GCF_015228065.2 Penaeus monodon
TCTTTAGGGCTAAGTCATATGCGTTATAAATATACACCTACATACACTAATGTTACGCTATTAGAAATAGAGCAAAATGTATGTACTAATTGGTATTGGAGAAGC
>NC_051412.1:4004434-4004831 GCF_015228065.2 Penaeus monodon
CCACGCTATTGTAGAGTTTTTAAATTCTCGTGAAGTTTAACAGAGATGATAAACTTTAGACTAGCCATAAAACTGAGTGGAAATGAACAGCGCACATGCACAGAAATAAGCTTACTGAACATCAGTCTTTGATCGCGAGATATAGAATCTGGAACGTTAAGGCATTTGCAGAAGTCAGATCTTGCAATAAGAATGAGATACGAGAATGTTCTTCGTCGACTTCAATTTCAGAATAAAGTTCTTTCGTTTTGCCGAGTAATCTGAGATCCGTATCTTAGCGGGTTTTTTTCATGTTTATGAGGGGTAGGATTTCTTTTTTATCGTATTGGGTAATATTAATATGAGGTCTATATCTATAAGGTAATATCAATATCAAGTGAAGTTTTTACACATTACA
>NC_051412.1:4005016-4005735 GCF_015228065.2 Penaeus monodon
TAGATGTGACAGAAAGGAAAATATTCCTGACTGAATAGCGATTAAATTATGTCTTCAACAAGAACACTGTGCAAAGTGCATGAGGAATGAGTTCACCGTTAGTTTCAGTGGACTTTTAAATTGCATAGAAAAGGTGGCCTCACTGCAAAAGGACCAGGACTCTTATCACATATAGAAAGTATTGAATTATATGTGAATTGTATAATAGTCATTTATTTCTATAGCTTTTGTGAAGTCTGTTAGCAGTTTAGCTGCGTTTGATAAAGTATTTTCCACAATCTTATTTTTTTAGGATTATACAAGTGATGCAATACAGTTGTATGGATCTTGTCTGACGTGTGTCATATTAACGAATTTATTACCCATGGGCGTTACTTTTCCGTCTAATCATGATTGGGCTGTTGACTAGCTGTGCAAAATATTTCCACTGATACTGGAAAACACAAACTATTTGTGATATATAATACAGATTTGCTTTGATGATTTTATATAAGCGACGCATGAGTGTGGTAGGTCAAAATAACAAATTATACATATGTTTAAACTACTAACCTGACGTGTTATAAATTTCCAATAATCCTTTATGGACCATGAGTCGTCTAGTTTAATGAATTTTTCCATTAATTGTCGAAATGAATCATAGTACTCGTGTTCCCTAATGAAATGAGTGTATGTAGGATTAATGTATGCATATAGCCTCGCAAAAACATTCGGGAGGA
>NC_051412.1:4005938-4006067 GCF_015228065.2 Penaeus monodon
CATAAATAGATAGATAGATGAATGGGTATATTAATATTGAGTGAAATTATCTCCGAAGCTGTGAAAAAGTTATACAAACATGCAGGCTGATATTCCCTGCGTAAATAACGATTTTTCCTACACTTTTAC
>NC_051412.1:4006084-4006460 GCF_015228065.2 Penaeus monodon
TGTAGACCTTGACAAGTATTTTTCAGACATATTTACAAAGTACATCAAAGCGATCGAAAGCAGGTCAGGGTCGCAGGAGATCAGATTAAGGACTTCAAATTTGCCGATCCCTTTAAGAAGAAAAGCAGAGACACTCGTCAATATAGATTCAGATTCTTGTGCGAGAGTCACGCCAGCCAGCCATGAATTTCCTCGCATTTTATGTTATTTATGGTCTGTGCGTTGGTGCAATTGTGGGCTTCCTTCTTCCAGATGAAGTCAAGCTTATGGAAATCATGTTAAGAAAAAGACGTTATTGTTATTTTGTTTCTACCGGGATACAAGCTGTTACGTGTTTTTAGGCCTACCGAGGTCTTGTAATGTTGCTGCACCTTGG
>NC_051412.1:4006502-4007431 GCF_015228065.2 Penaeus monodon
CCGGGTGTTGGAGAGAAGAGAACGAGAGTGATGGAAATAGCTTGGTTAACATTGCAGCTTTTCTTCTTCACGTTATTTGGTGTGTTCTACGCTTGTTTTGCCTCGTCATGATTGCCCTTGATTAAAGAAAAAAATGTAGAGCTTTCATTTAACGTGATAAAATACTGGAAATGTTAATAAATATTTAGATTGACAGTTACGAAATTGTTTACGCTCATCGCATACAATAGTGTGATTATTATCATACTTTTGAGTAATTGTCCTCACCAACAGTATTAAATCACACTCAGTGAAATACGTTTCCAGCAACTCTGTGCTTCTGTTCTCAGTAGAACAGCCTCGATTTTGTAAAACCTTCCAGTGGCGAGCTTCGGATGCATTTACATCACAGATTAGTGTTATAATTCGTCATAAGCTTGTCTATTCAGTCATGACTCTATCAAGTACATAAATTCAGTACCTTAACTAATGCAATTATTAATGACTTCTCTATTTCTATAGAGTGCCTTATTCAGACCTATCCTTTTTGTGTGCCTGCTGTTCCTCATTCACACGCCAGTTTCAATCAGCCCTATGAGACATGGATACAAATCTCATACAACCTTTATATGTCTCTCGCTGCACTAACCTTTGGTGTTTCCTTAAAGGTGAAGTAAGAGAGCAGACACTTCCATCGTGATGTCAAGCAATATGCTCTCTTACAACACTAAAAGGTGATAGGGGTAATTTTAGTAAATTCTGAGATGGTTGAATTTCTTTAAAGTTCAAGTGGATAAGATCTATTTTGTTGATTCACGAAAGAGCTGATGATTTTAAATTAATTAATATATCAATAGTGGATAAGCATGAATAAAATTAATTGAAATGTATTAAACCGTCTTCTATTAAAGGGAACATAAGATTGTATGAAAAAGCATATTTCATGAGTA
>NC_051412.1:4007744-4007898 GCF_015228065.2 Penaeus monodon
CTAAAGCTTGTGGTATTTAGAAATATGAAATTGCTCACGTGGTTTGCAGAAACATCATAAATTTCAAAATAGTGTAAGTAAATCTAAGGAGATAGTAGAGAGAAAGAGAGGGGTCAAGATAATGAAAGTTAGAAAGATAATGCAAGCGAGGTAG
>NC_051412.1:4008158-4008353 GCF_015228065.2 Penaeus monodon
GTGAATTGATGGATAGACAGAAATGCACAAACTGATGGAGAATGACCGGAGGTAATTGCCCTGGGAATCTCCTGTGGCCTCAGACGTTTGGAATAGCTCCGCTGTGTGAGGAATTCTGGGGCCTGGTCATCTGAATGTTGATGGCTGTGTTCGTGGTTGCCGAAATAATGTTATACGTATGGAATATTACATGAG
>NC_051412.1:4008667-4008952 GCF_015228065.2 Penaeus monodon
CGCGTTTATATGAAAATCAATATGAAAAATATGCTTATCGAATGCACAAAATCCCTTTTCTTCATAAATAATTCAAGCCGAAGACTTTAAGAATGGAGATTGCGTTCGTGATTTCAATACAAGTGATAAAGAAAAGTAAGACGCATCTTAGACTTATTTCAGCATGATATAAAGTTATCATTATTAAGAATGACAGAAACGATGGCCATGGTATGTGACTCACATAACAATGGGATCTCTAAGGATTTTTCATGCCTCGCACCCATTCATGGCTTGCATCATTTA
>NC_051412.1:4009012-4009524 GCF_015228065.2 Penaeus monodon
ATGAATATTTACTGTGGAACATTTATTAATCCATTACCTTGCCTTGGCGTAAGTTTTATCTTTTTTTTTTATATCCTCAAGCAACCCTCTATTGCTGTAATGTATTTTGAGAACTGCCTTACCTGTCTTAAAGCGCTGTTGATATTAGGTATGATTTGTGTTTAACCCTAGTTAATTTTCTCCATACAGGCAACTTTGAAGCTAAAATCCGTGGTTAATATCCTAACGATTTAGGAAGTGTAAGTACTTGGCTTCTATTGTAAATACTATCCCATTCCCTTCGTTATAACATAGCAGGAGTTGTTACAGTTTAACACAGAGGGTATTTCATTATAATTTCAATATCGTGAAATTAACCGTTCCTTTCGGCAAAAATCACTACTGTTTCGAACTGCAAATCTTAGTCATTTTAGTATTGATATTTCGTGTATCAGAGTCGAAAGTTCTTGCTCTGTTGCTATGGCCACAGTTAAGAAATTTGTATGTTATAGAACAGTAACCCGTAGTGATCG
>NC_051412.1:4009747-4010138 GCF_015228065.2 Penaeus monodon
TTCTGTTAGTGCATCTGATTTTTTGTTTTTATTACATACAGAGGTGGTTTATCGTGATTATTACCAAGGAACACTGTACTAGTAATACTGCACTCAGTATTTTGCCGCCGCAAATGGAGTGTAGCCCAAATATATATAAACTCCTAAATGAAATATATAAAGCTCTCAAAATATTTTAATGGTGTATGTTTGTAATCTGACTTCCGGTGTCCAGGGCCAGTCGAACAAAGCCATTTGATAATTTTCCAGTGATTTATGAAAACACTTTTGTAATGTAAATCAGTCTGGTGCTACCGTTTTTAAGTACTGGATTATACGAGAGATGTGATATGCAATCATAACTAGATTTAAGTCATTCAATGAATTCATAGATATTCACGTTCAGGGATCG
>NC_051412.1:4010174-4010447 GCF_015228065.2 Penaeus monodon
CGGGCAGATTCATAAAATTAAATGGTCCTTTTTCATATCCTCTTATGAAAGTAGAACATATTGCATGCATGTCGAGCATAATTTAAAACTTCATCTACAGAAAATATTTAGTAAAATGCCTCACCAAAGCCCATACCCCCCCCCCCCCTTCCTGTGCCTATATACTAAGTAACATTACATGAAAACGAAAACTGTACATTTGTTGAGGTTAAATCTTTTTCACTGGGATAACGAAGTTGTCACGACCAAATTTTTTGATCTTCGCTCACTTCC
>NC_051412.1:4012066-4012242 GCF_015228065.2 Penaeus monodon
GTATTATCCCCAAACATTTGGAACGTCGCTAAATAAGATCCTCATTAACCTGTTAAACGAAGCGGTCGCATTTATTAAACCAAAAGGCATAACTGTAAACATAACTGCAACAATCCATTACTAGTTTGAAATACAGTTACTATGCGGTAATTGCCAGTATACCTTTGGTAAATCAG
>NC_051412.1:4012853-4013384 GCF_015228065.2 Penaeus monodon
TAGTTGAGATTCCATTAATTTTGCGTATATGTTGTACCTTCTTACTTATGATTTTTTTTTTTTTTACATATTGTTCAGAATCTGCTTTACCCAATTTCCTGCATTCTTAGTCATTGCATACTATCACTACATAAATTACCTAAATGTTTTCATATCAGGCTAAATATCCTTATTTCCCTTTATCATAAGAAATAATTGGTTCTCACTGTATACATGTAGTATTTTCCAAACCCGCAAAGCGTTTATCACGTAATGAATAGTAAAGTGTTGCGATATTTTAAATTCTTATGGTTGCTCTCCTCTTGTGAAAGTTCGAATAAAGTTATTTTTTGTTTTGATAATAATTTCCAGGACTTCATTGTATTTCAGATTTATGGATGGAGATTATGAAAAAGAAAGTTATCTTATAAGTTTGGAATAAGTATATGAAATATGTACGAAATGGAAAACTTTTTAGAAGAATATAAAGACCCTCTTAGAATCTCAAATGGTAAAAGAAATCTTCTCATCTTGCGTAATTTATTCAGGAAA
>NC_051412.1:4014120-4014408 GCF_015228065.2 Penaeus monodon
GAAGAGCAAGGGGACAATAAAAAAATTTATATAATACAAATAAAATGGCAGTAATTATGATAATCACCATCATCTTCAAAGAAAGAAAAACACGAACGTACTCGACTGTACTAAATAAAGTTTGTCACGGACTCTCGAATGAAACTAAGCTAGCTAGGAATACAAGTTGGTCGTGTAATTGGCATCTAAGACGCCGTTCAGACCTAACTGTGTAATTTGGCTTAGTTAACTGGAAGCACCGAGAGGGAGGCCTATGCATGTTAGTGGCGGCCTGACTCAGTTCCATCG
>NC_051412.1:4014625-4015451 GCF_015228065.2 Penaeus monodon
CTCACCCCCTGCAGGTACAGCTATCAGAAATGTAACTATAATAGGAATGTAGAAACTACGATGTAACATGCACCACACATAACCTTGGTCCCTAGCTGAATACATAGTAACTTCATTAATTAATTTTCTTTCCCTTTTTGGATTAAATTATCTTGTCTTGATTATAATAGCATTTTTGTACATTCCATTTGGTAATTTATATTCGCTGCGTTGCATCATCGAACAATGGATACATTTTCTTTATATCTACACTCTACAAAGTAAATATAAATTACATATAATCCAGCCAATCTAATGAGATATAATCAGTGATGCACGAATTTCGTGTTAGTACATTGCAGACAATATTTATTTTCTATTATATTCAAACACTCGTCTGTATCTCTTGATTTTTCACCCTTATATAGTTTACTTCAATTTGATTTCGCAAAATGATGTAGATATACAAAATAAACACCCCTTTACGAATGCTATTAATCGCGATTTACGAATTAGAAATATTTATCACAATGAGATTAGATTCAACATCGCTCCTATGTATTCTGTAGCCTCTGCTGTGTGCACTTGAGCATTAAGTGCAGACTTGCTCATTCCAAGCCAAGGACAACAGGGTGAGCCGGGTGCTACATGCAGAATATATGAAGGCAATTTGCCCCGCACTCATGATAGCCTTAACATAGTGCATGTGGGGGAGAGGTGGGGGGCGGTGTCCAACATGCTTTGAATGTTTGACAACTTTGTGTTACGTCGGTGTTGTATTATGCTTTTATGTTTGGAGGATTTCGTCGTCATTATGGTCGTTTTTTTGTGATAAATCGAAGATGCA
>NC_051412.1:4015490-4015823 GCF_015228065.2 Penaeus monodon
GTAATGTCTGATCATCTGCCTATTCAAAGGAGAGAAGATCAACGTGATCTATTTCCAAAGCACACGTAATGCTGTGGTTTAAACTTACTTAAAACGAATCCCAGATTTAATTCTGTTGCACTATCGTAAAGTCATTCACACGGAAACCCCAATATAGCTAACAATGACTTAGCACATTTTGGCATACAGCAGGGATTCCCATGTTAGTGCTCACAAGCCCCTCCGAGTTCTCTGAAATTCAGGCGGCGCTCTATCACAGAGGCCAGAATCGTACTCTGTACACCTAACTGTCGTATTTTAAATCCCATGTAAAACCATCAACATTATCGTTTT
>NC_051412.1:4017108-4017650 GCF_015228065.2 Penaeus monodon
CACACCCATGTTTTCCCAAAACAAATCGGTGCTCATCAGCTTGGAATTGGAAACCCTTGCTTTACAGCAATCGCAAAATCAAATAAATTAATTACATATTGCTTTCCATCCCATAAACGGCAAACAATCTCTAGCAACGAAGCCCGAGGAACGTTCATAATGATAACAACGCCAACATTAAAAGTAAAGTAACTAGAATTCCACTTTAAGGCGGATGAGCAAGGATTATCAAGTCCATTAGACAGGAGAGACCCGAGAGCGGCAGCATATCGGCCCAAAGAGGGTACTTCATGCACATCAAAGAAACCTTACGCTCCATAAGGGAATGGATAGCTATACGTGGAAACTCGAAATGTAATAGTAATCGTAGTAGATGTCTTACTACTAGTGGTAACTATGGTAGTAAAGAAATGCATAAGGTTCAGTTTTTAGTAATGTTGTTCAGTCTTGTAGGTAATTAGCATTACTTGTATTATGGCTAATGTTACGAACTGGCATACCCAATTAGGAAATAAGATTTTTTTTTTTTTTAATATCTCATT
>NC_051412.1:4018781-4019677 GCF_015228065.2 Penaeus monodon
AGGAAAACATTATCCTGCTGTTTCATAACGATAAATCTGCTTGTTTCGCTAATTCCAACATCCATATCAACTGGATTTGTAAAATGAATGCGATATTAATCAGTTGCATTGTTTAATCACATTTCATCGCTTGTTCTGAACATGATGAAATTGCCAAGTAAACAATTAACGATTAGGAACCACCTGCCATGAATATGTTCAGATATATTATATCCTGTTGAAAAAGGTATGATATGTCAATCATTGCCTGATATGCAATTCTGTATTGCGCTATCGGATGAATATTAGGTTTTGAGTATGAAATGGGCAATATACCTTTAAAATGTTCAGTACAGGCATATCACAGAAACTTTGATCTAATGAGGACCCACTGATAACGTTTAACAACGTATGCCGAATGTATCTGAATGAACAAAATCATCTTTGGAGAAACTGGCAACTCGTATGTATTCCCATTCACCAAGTCCCTTTTCTAATAATTTCAGACAATACCTACGTATGTATGTATTTGGCATTGTTAGGACTCATTTATAACATCAGTATTCTTTATACCACGAAGTTGAGGTTAGAACCGTTAGACGGTGTATAGTGTCCTTATATTTGCGGTGTTTACTAGGATACTAAAACATTTCCATTTTAAGGAAATTGGTACAATAGCTATTCTGAAAAAACATAAAAGGGAATTATCATTACTATTATTTTGTGACTACTACATTTTTCTCCTTATTCCATTGTTATTTTTTTCGATACTTCCACTTTCAAAATCTTCCATTCCAGCTCTAGCTTAACAGTAAATAGACAATGGGGTAAGTTAATAGCGATCAATGCGTGTACATTACAGTTAAAATTCGACATTGCTAGCTTCATACATTGAGTGAATAGACTTATCCAAAGAA
>NC_051412.1:4020116-4020336 GCF_015228065.2 Penaeus monodon
TGCCCTTCGAGATATAACTGGTTTAATTAACCATGGTGATACGTATCCACAGAAGATAAGGGTACAGCAGGCAAAGCATTGCACTGGTGATTGGGGTGGATGTTTAAAGAATTTAAAATACTTGTATTCCAGATGTATAAAGACGCATTCTCGTTCTGAACTTTCTCTTTAGTCTAGAATTTCGATATGCAGCATCTAAACTCCAAATTCCTGGTTCTGG
>NC_051412.1:4020737-4021124 GCF_015228065.2 Penaeus monodon
AATATCTTGTCCAACTTGCTGGATGAGCAGTTCCCAACACAACAAAAACCTTTTAGGGGGTTTCCCTATGCAGGTTGTTTTCCTGGAGCAGCGACCTATGCACACCCTTAGCACACCGCTGCAACAAAGAATTCTATACCTCAGTGGCATGTGTCAAAGGCCTCGCAACTTCTTCACAGGAAGGGTAGTAAAGCCTCAGTCTCTTTACCCGAAGGATTTTGGAGGTATTGATAGGAGAGAGCTGTTTAACCGGTATCCTAGTAGCGTTCTCTGAGCCTATAGTAATTCAAACACTTACTCCTGCAATCATAAATTATTAACGAGCCAAGAAAACCTTGCCTTTTCCTTGGCCAATTTTGACCATAAAATATATTCGATATCAGTTGC
>NC_051412.1:4021770-4022906 GCF_015228065.2 Penaeus monodon
CTTATGCCTCATCAATTATACGGATTATAAATGAGATTTCCATACCGGATCGGTCGTGGCCCAGGTTCACAACGACCGCCACCGACACATTGGCTTACTGTTAGGCCAAGGAGAAAGAGAGGAGGAGAGCTAGTTTGCGGGATAAATGGAGAGGAGAGAGCGTGGAAGCGTGATTTGCAACCTTAAATGTTGGCTCTATGACTGGTAAGGATAGATATTTGGTTGACATGATAGAGAGAAGAAGGGCAGACATTGGAGGAGGGTGAAAGCTGTTTTACTATGGATTGGACGGAAGAAGAAACGAAGTTGGGATAAATTTTAGGGGAAAGCTTGTTAAAAGTGTTTTTTGAACTCGAGAGAGTCTGATAGAATAACAAGTATAAAACTGAAAATGGAAAATGTGATACTCTATAATCAGTGCATATGCATATAAATTGGTTGTGAAATGGAAGAAAAAGAAAACTTCTGGAGCGAATTGAATGATGTGGTAGAAGCCTCCCCAAGGAAGAAACATTGGTGACGGTCAGATTTCAATGGGCTTGTTAGCGAAGGGAACTTAGAAGATGAAGAGATGATGGGCAGATATTGTGTGAGAGGACAGAATGTTGAAGAACAAATAGTGGTGGATTTTGCAAAACGAATGGAAATGGTTTTGGTGAATACTTATGCCAAAAAGAAGAAAAAAAAACACAGAATAAGGTAGAGGAAAGGCCAGACAAGTGGACTATCTCCTCCGCCGGAGGCCCAGTCTAGAAGAAATTGAAGACTGTAGGGCGACAGGAGAAACTGTAGCTGCGCAGCACCGAATATTAGTGTGCAGTATTAATTTCAGCACCAAAAAAGAGAATGGGAACAGAGCCAAAGATCAAATGGTGGAAATTGAAGAACGAAAACTATCAGGTAGAATATAGGAAAGAAGTGAAACGGACATTGAATGGTATTGAGGAATAGCCAGTTAATTGGACAGATACAGCAGAAGTATTAACCCTTTGACGCCAGGGTATAGATTTCTTTGATTTTTTAAAAACTTCTTTTACATATATTGTCTGTTTATGAGGGGAATATCTCATACACGAATACAATATAAGTCCTGCTGAAGAACATTTGCCGTCAAAGGTCCATGTACCGCACAGAAT
>NC_051412.1:4023954-4024200 GCF_015228065.2 Penaeus monodon
TCCTTCTTTTTTTAATTTCCATTCTCTACGGTACCTGACGGCAAGTGATCAGCAGGACTAACCACCACACAGATCACTAAATATGCATAAAATGATTTCGTTGTATATGAGAGAAGAGACAGAGGAAAACCTAGAGATATGGAGGAATACATGTTAGAAAAAAGGGATAAATGTCATGCGGGCTAGGACGGAACACATGTATGTAAATGAAGGAGTTGATAGAGGAGAGGTGAGAGTGCAAGGTCC
>NC_051412.1:4024335-4024644 GCF_015228065.2 Penaeus monodon
TATCGGCTAGAGTGAAAAGGAATATTTATAAGATAGTGTCGAGGCCTGCAATTTTATATGGACTGGAAGACCGGCAGCAAAGCTAGAGACTGCGAAGCTCAAGACGTTCAGATTTTCTTTGGGTGTGACGAGGAATGATAGGATTAGGAATGACTACATAGGAGGGACGGGTAAAGTTGGACACTTAGGAGGAAAAAAACTAAGAGAGGCAAGACTTATGGAGGACATGCAAGAGGTCGGTGTCACAGACGATGAGCCTAAGGATACAGTAAATTGGAAAATGATCCGCTATGGCGACCCCTGTTCAGG
>NC_051412.1:4025119-4025348 GCF_015228065.2 Penaeus monodon
CATCATTTTTGCAACACCGTCTCTTTGACCGCTGTGGAGCCTCTGACGTCCCTCGGTCGTCCTTCCCCTGAGGACTGATTTGCATACAGAAGTTAAGTTCTTTAGTCCTGCGCACTTTTTCCCTTTATTTTTTTGAAAGTAAGGGGAAGAAGAAAGGGACCTTCCATTTTTCTTTTTCTCTCATTTTGTTACTTGACTTCAATATCAGGGTTGAAAATTATATAGTATT
>NC_051412.1:4026692-4027036 GCF_015228065.2 Penaeus monodon
TAGAGCCAGAGCAAGAGTACTGTCAAAGTTCCCCAAATGCTCCTATAAATACAAAGAGATTCGCACAGATAATTCACAGTGACATCGCGCAAAATGGCCTCATTAAGGTTCAACGAAGAGAACAATTTGACAAAGTACTTATTCACCCGCTTCGCATTTGTGTTGTGCAAGAATATAATCTTTTTTGTTGACATGAATGAATATTGCACTGCTAATTACTATTTCTATTGGGAGATTAAATGGACTTTAATTAGCTGACGCTTCTTCCCAGATACTATAAATGTACCCATGCTTAATGTATTTCATATTATCTCTTTCCCAATGTTCAATTTTCTAAATAATTT
>NC_051412.1:4027786-4028225 GCF_015228065.2 Penaeus monodon
CTCCTTACAACATATCTCACCTACACGAACTTTACTGAACCTTAAGTGGGAACCGTTATGTCGCGAAATATTCTTATTAACCAGCGCGTTTTCCTCCTGCACACACGTAATCCCTTAGGCTACAACATATTGGCTCTTCGGTCAGAGATAAACGCTCAGCAGGAGGATTTCGCTGCAACACACCCCTTCGTCCCCTGTCAACTGCGCGCTCAAGAAGGAACTGAAAATAACCTCTTCCGACGCTCGTAAATTTTCCGCAGCTCGAGTAATTGTAAAACCAGTCCCGCCTCAGTCGTCTTGCATACATATCACTGCTCCAGCTGCGACCTCAGACCTCCCCACGAAATTGCTTTTACAGATAGCGATTGAAGGCTCCGCAGAGTTGGTCCACTTTTTACGAACCCAAGCATTGAAAAGTTGCACGTGTTTGAGAACGTAC
>NC_051412.1:4028305-4028752 GCF_015228065.2 Penaeus monodon
TATTATTATTGTTTCTTACTTGTGTGTGACTTCAGTGCAACAAACAGAAACATATCTTAAAACATATGCCCCCCCCCCTCAAAAAAAATCACAACAGACTTTCCAATCAAGGCAACCGAATCAGATTTTGAGCAGAACAAACTTTCCTGTGCAGAGTTAGCAAACCCGACGAGACACCAGACACAACCCATGAAATAAACTCACTGTACACAGAATACGTTCGACATGGTATAGGTTCAAGGTAGTGACGAGGGTATTGTAAAAGGCAGATTTTTGGCAGAGCGAGAGCCCAAAAGTTGAATAGATTCAGGGTTCACTGTACAGCGTAGCACAAGTGATGAAGTGCTGGAGGGGCAAAATATGATAGAACAAAGATAGGAAACGATACAGTGGTACAAAGAGGTAATTGTATTCTGATACAATACTCGGAGTGATAACTGCTGAAGA
>NC_051412.1:4028941-4029245 GCF_015228065.2 Penaeus monodon
TACAAACCCAGCGATGCCGCTGGTGATATGGGATTATCATTATAATGATAATTTTGATGATCAAAAGGAAAAAAGAAGGGAAAAACTTCAGTGTTCATACAACCGTATCTCACATCCTTAGCAACATCAGCTCAATTTCTTAGTGTCAATAACGCAGAATTGCTAACGTTCATGGTATTTGCATTTGATTACTGATCTGAGGAGGGAAGCTCAGTTGCGAAAGTGCGTATGGCAAGGGATCCTTGATTTGTATTTGCAAGTCTTAAATACCTGAGATCAGAATCCTATGACTTATCTTCTCGTT
>NC_051412.1:4029337-4029574 GCF_015228065.2 Penaeus monodon
TAGTGCATAAAGAGGGAAACATGAAAAAAAGAAGAAAAAAGGACGTAGACAACCTTTCTCGAAAAGAAGTTGATACAGATGTAATGATGAAACGAGAACAATTCAGGTCAGTTAAACTTAGACAGGAATCTCTTTATTTTTCTGTGTTCTATTTGATGTGTTATTCAATAGCTTGTTGGTTACCGTTGCTACGTAACAAAGCTCCTTATTTTGATGTCGCTTGTATGTAAATTGCTT
>NC_051412.1:4030668-4031414 GCF_015228065.2 Penaeus monodon
TTCTTAAACATATGCTTCATATGTGAGAAATACAAACACGACATTCTAACAAGTCATCAAAACAACTAAGCTATACACATTCTCTCCCCTCTCGCTGACATTCCGCTGTCGATGTTTCCGCCAGTCATTTTGCGATTAATTCCTTTCTCTCTCGTCATCTGTCCTCATCACTTGTTAATGTCTCCTCTTAACTATATCCAGAGTTACAGCCTCTTGCAAAAGCGGTCTTATATTTTTTTCCTTCAGGGCTCTCGGGGATATGAAAAGGTAGCATGGTTTTAGAAGTATCTCTCAATCGATGGCTAAATTGTGTCTCAAATTTCGGAATGAACAGTGCTTATGGGTAATTCTTAATGGCGTCAGAAATTTGGACATTCGGAAAGTCTAAACAAGAATAGAATGGTGTTGGACATTAGGAAATTCGGGAAGTTGTAAATACGAATACGAGATGGCTTTGGAAACTCGGAAATTTGAAAAGCTTTTAATAAGAGTACTATATGATGTCGGAAATTCGGAAAACGGATTTCCGGAATAATGAATGCTTTGGCTAAGCGTTCAATCGGGATATACCTGTAACTTGTGTCGGAAAATTGTAAATACGGTAAGCATTGATTCGATCAGTGAATGATGTGGGTTAAATTGTTCGTGGTTGTACTGGATGGAATAATATAGAGATTTATGACATGTATATTTTATCTGAAATAAAGAAGTAGACGGAGAAAGCGGAAGAAAAAAGGAGCAAGATT
>NC_051412.1:4031827-4032153 GCF_015228065.2 Penaeus monodon
GTAAGTCGCACTACCCAGCCGGGGTGAGACCGAGCGCGGGGCACACCTGTTGTTCAGGCCACGAAATTGTTTAATTAGTTCAGAGATTAATCCGTCATTGAGCTTTAGCAAAGAATATTACTTTAAGCCTCTTTCGAACAGATTTTTTTTCGCTGAAGATTTAATCTGCTTTGATTGTGCTCGTCGGGCTAAGTAGGGAAAATAGCTAAATATTAATTTCAGCAGGTTGAAATTACTTGGCATATTTACTTTTACTATGTAAATAAATTCATAAAATAAATATCTACACATGTTCATTCGTGCATGTGCCAATATTGAGCCGATAT
>NC_051412.1:4032310-4032581 GCF_015228065.2 Penaeus monodon
TCTTTGTTTAAATGCTCACAATTCAGTAAGGGGCAAGGGATAAAGAACTATAGATCATAGTAAAGTATGGGAGAGGGAAATTGTGAAAGTTAGAAGAGAAAGATTGATGACTTTTTGTCACAAAAAATAATGGAAAACACCGGGGAGTGGGAGTCACTGTCTCAATCCCGTCTCACGTTTACTTTTATTATATTTATCGTAATGATTGTTGAGTTATGATTAGTAGTCAGAAAGAGGGTTAAAGTTACAAGTTAACCGTAGATTTAAATTG
>NC_051412.1:4032750-4032870 GCF_015228065.2 Penaeus monodon
TTCAGTCCACCCCACAAGCATTAAGACCGTTAAGTCATGCTACTCACATTAAAAATTATCTTGACAAAATGTCAGCGGTAACTGAGAAAAGGTATATTATAATTTGTATGTCGAAAATTC
>NC_051412.1:4033290-4033466 GCF_015228065.2 Penaeus monodon
TCCTGAAGCAGCCAAGGTGAGGTTACGACCTCTGAAATGATACGTCGTGAGAAATCAAGTCGTAAAGAGAAGAGGCAATAAAGAGAGTGTGTTATTATCTGCCATAACCCGGAGGAGCGAGGAGGCGAAGAGGCAGCCAATCGTCGAGGCTCGGGGTTCGTCTGGCTGGCTGGGAG
>NC_051412.1:4033703-4033795 GCF_015228065.2 Penaeus monodon
TTACCAGAAGGTCCCAGTCAGGCGCGAAGACTGGGGTTATGCAACTTGAAATTTGAGATCCGCGATAATTGTTTTAAATAATATTACTCTTT
>NC_051412.1:4033835-4034595 GCF_015228065.2 Penaeus monodon
ACTTATGCTCATTTATTTATGTGTGTATCTTTTGTTTTTGAAACTATTTTCTGACGCTATTTAATAAACGTTCGGAATTGAAGCTTCTCAAAGGAATACTGTTTTCTCATACCCTTTTCTACTACCAACAACAGAGCATCGGCATGCGTATCAATACATACGAGTGAAAAGTGAGGACGGCGATTGTTGTTAAGTTTGGAAATGAATACTCATAACAACGAAAAGAGGATAATGGTAACTCAGGGGATATCTTGCTTTAACTAACGACTAAGGCTCGATGTTGATTTTGGTTCCGGTCAAGGGAATAGTAGCAGTTATGACTGTGGTGGTGGGAAGGATGATGTTAATAACCGTGTTGGTGGCGAGGACGATGGTCGAGGTAAATCATGCCCCTTCCCACACTCTTAGTGATAAAATGTGTCCCTACAAGAAAGTAATACACGGTCTAATGATATATATGCATGGTTTAGGTAACAATGTACATAGAAAGATACTAAAAGTGGTACTAAATAGCCGACTCAAATTATGTCTGCATATCATTTCCCATAAACGTGATGTATATGTGTACCATTTTCCCATACTGAAACCGTCGTAACATAAAACTGTCACGGTTTACTCGAAAACGTTTAAAAAAAAGTATTTAAACTGGCGAAGACTCCCAGTGTAGGATGCTCCACATGTTTCAACTTTGGTTCATGGCTTTCCAGTATTATCCATCCTCATTCCCATCTTTCCATACATCATGAATCTGCCACTAGTT
>NC_051412.1:4034960-4035215 GCF_015228065.2 Penaeus monodon
TATTATTATTGATAAACATTGTCCTTAAAAGCATCGTTAGGGTTCAATTATTTATACTATTTTTAGAGTTTATACTTAGAAGCAGTGTGAAAGTTTTAGCATCAATAAACAGCTAGGGTGCTTTCCAAAGTAACTATGTAAATCCGAAATTTAAAGCTTCATCAAAACTTTATTTTATGGGTAAAATACATGTGTTCGCAGACTTAAGAAGACTTGTATGCATTTTCGTATGTGCCATAGGACAAAATTTTACGT
>NC_051412.1:4035441-4035689 GCF_015228065.2 Penaeus monodon
TATATTTATGAATAAACGAAAGACCATATTATGTCATCTCTCCCTAATATAAAAAAACAGGAAAAAAGAAAATCTCTGATGAATTAAGAATTATTCCTCTTATTCCTCTGTCGGCAAACTCTGAACCGAGGTAATGCATACCAATAGTCTTCCGGGAGAACAATTTACATACTGGAGGTAGAAACTTAGGCCCTCTAACGGGAAACTCCTGCACTAAGGCTTTGAAAGCACCCGGAGTCCTTTACCGC
>NC_051412.1:4035923-4036014 GCF_015228065.2 Penaeus monodon
TGTATTCTTCTCCACACTAATTTCTTTTCTCATTTTATATCTTTCCGTTGTTTCCTCTCCCGAAGTATATATATTTTCAAACCTCGTGAGA
>NC_051412.1:4036078-4036225 GCF_015228065.2 Penaeus monodon
TGTTTAACGAAAAAAATCTTTCCTTTTCCCCACATTTTAGATTTTTTTCTTTTTTGTCTTTATTACCATCGTTGCCTTTCCATTTTGGTTTGACGGGAAATTCTTTCCTTTTCCCTCTTTTTGTTAATTTTTCTCTCTTTCTTTCTC
>NC_051412.1:4036362-4036636 GCF_015228065.2 Penaeus monodon
CATCATTGTTTTGTTCCTGTTAATTTCATTTTCCTTAGTTTTGTTTGTTCCTCTCTTGTTCCTTTTCTTTATTCCAACACAAGGGACAGACGAGGAAGGTACAGTTTTCAAGCACTATCTTAAAGTAAAACGATTTTCCGATCATTGATTCAAACAATTATCGTAACACAAGGCCTTGCTCTGTAACAATAAGACCAGTCTCAAAATACACATATTTTGTATATATGATTTATACATCACACAGATATATACACATACTCGCGCATATGCGAAA
>NC_051412.1:4036817-4037284 GCF_015228065.2 Penaeus monodon
GGAATTTATCCCGTATGCTTGAACCCAACTTAATTCTCTGTCGTAAACTGAACGCATCAAACGTGTATTTTTATTACTCTATTTTTACCATGTTCGCCTGAGATAGAGTAGCCATTATGGTATTACTTGGAGTAAATCAGCTCTTAGATTTGCAAGTCGTTTAAGAGAACAAAAGAAGATGCGGTAAATATAATAAGAAGATAGTATCCATTCGCTGATGGTAGAAAACATTGAACTTTACACTTAATATTATGTAAATGATAGGTAAGGAGGTAATATCACGAAATTATTTTCCTTTGATAAAGAGACTTAATTTGCAAAGTACCTCAAGTTCCTCGTAAAAGCTTTTAAAACGTTATATATTTAAAAACGTTGTTACGTTTGTTTACATTATAAAACAGAGATTGCCAGTTTTATAATGTAAAGCAAACGCTCGATTTACTAGTCAGCATTGGCAAATTGATTTG
>NC_051412.1:4037320-4037447 GCF_015228065.2 Penaeus monodon
GAGGAAAACGCGTGTGCCTCTATTCATTTATTTATCCATGGACACGTGTATGTGCTTCTTAAATATGTGTATATTTTATCATCATCAATATTTATGCGAACAAAACGGAAAACGTTAAGAATCGAAA
>NC_051412.1:4037498-4037752 GCF_015228065.2 Penaeus monodon
TAGCATCTCAT
The DNA here is from genome assembly GCF_015228065.2 of Penaeus monodon. Lineage (NCBI taxonomy): Eukaryota > Metazoa > Arthropoda > Malacostraca > Decapoda > Penaeidae > Penaeus > Penaeus monodon. The sequence continues at coordinate 4,037,510 of NC_051412.1, forward strand.
TGCCGGTGAAGACTTTACTATTTTCTGCTACGCTTAAAAAAAAATGCAAAGCCAAAATTATCACTTGCATCGATATACGACTTTACCAGAAATCCACTGACCTGCTACCTTGTTCCTAATCTAAGCAGTTATTCCAATTTGCTCGAGTATTCCGTAGGCTTTCTGTTAGAAAGAAACTTGGAGTCTCCTTACTTTAATACTTCGATAAAAAAAAATCTATGTCCCTCTGAAGACCACCATAAA
>NC_051412.1:4038530-4038770 GCF_015228065.2 Penaeus monodon
ATAAACTTTCCCTTCGCCTGAAATGAGAATCCACTAAATCATGATGCAATCAGTTTTCAATTCAGTTACAGATCCAATTTCCAGTGAAGGAGATCGGAAGTCTTCAGTTCAGGTTACTCAAAATCAGCTTAGCAAAGATAATTAAACTCCATTAGTCTGTAATGGACACCGAATGATAGAAGTGTAAGACGGTAGAGAAGAAGGCAGGAGGATATATAGTCGGGCGTTATTTACAGCGCT
>NC_051412.1:4039247-4039348 GCF_015228065.2 Penaeus monodon
ATGTATCAATTTCTTACGCCTTTCACAAAATCTAATTCGTGATTCCATAGTTGGTTGGCTTCGTGCAATAGAGCTATTTATGCCTGAACATAAATTTCAAG
>NC_051412.1:4039890-4040066 GCF_015228065.2 Penaeus monodon
TGATTTATTTATGTATTCATGACGAAAAGTTTTTCTGTAAATAGTGAATGCTTGAAAATTGCTGCCGTTTGACATTTCTACGGGAAAGGCAAATTTATTCACTTGTTTACATTGATTCCCTGCCCATGAAGCTAGTATGAAAGGTAAACATGGAGGCAGGCTTTTGATTTGCGCCG
>NC_051412.1:4040375-4040679 GCF_015228065.2 Penaeus monodon
AGCGTTCCAATGCATATGAACCCCTGTGTGCATTGTGTGTTAAGCAAGCCAACATAAGACAAACGCTTTTCAGATTATTTGAGTCGTTTGGGTTTCTCTGCAGGAATGTATTGCGCCGGTTAATGAATGGCTAGTGATGTGTCTCCATGCTAACTAGTTAAGCTTATTCTCTTTCGGATATTTTTCGGATTGATTCTTCTTTTGCTCCTCCTTCTCTTCCTCCTCTTCCTCTTTCTCCGGTCTTTGCTCTTCTCTTGTCGCTTTCCATTTTTTTTTCTCTCTCGCTAATACTTTTTTTTTTTTT
>NC_051412.1:4040854-4041131 GCF_015228065.2 Penaeus monodon
TATCACCGATTTTGTTATCAAAATTTTTTCCTGTGAACTGTGAAGAAAAAAAAAGAAATCGAGCCAGAGATGGCTCATTGCCAAGAAGAAATTAACCTCTGATCACCTGAATGTCTTTGTTCGCCTCTGAACTGGTGCAGAACGACCGGCCCGCGATGCTCATTCAAAACCTTATTTTTGCACTGTCTATGCTTGTAGTTCTCAACTGTGCAAATACGCGTAATTGATGTTCCATTGTATTCTCTCTTCTGGCATTGACTCTCTATTATATAATAAC
>NC_051412.1:4041708-4042105 GCF_015228065.2 Penaeus monodon
TTCCTAAAAATTGAACAGAATATCACACGCATCGATTTTCGATTTCACACACTGACAAATGTTATGATCACATTTCATTCAATACAAGCACAGGATAAAAGTCATCACATCCCAGAGAGCACGTTGCAGCATCGAGTATTTCCAGAGATGAATAACACGAGCATATCAGTGTCGAAACTAAATGTTTCAATGTTTGCCACGGGGATATTACGACCATTCATGACTAGAGCTTCCATGTTGACATACCCCCGCCAACGGGTCTGTCGCACAGCCTCGCTTTGACGCGCTATGCAATTTCTCTCCATTTACGCTAAGTTCAAAAATTCGTTTCATGTATAGAAATTCACTTTTTAAAAATTGGCTTGTGCTCTGTGTGATGCTTTCTAAAGCCCAGCGC